>NC_089860.1:24853712-25153712 GCF_036373705.1 Amia ocellicauda
GGAAACGCCACATGCGACTGAGAAACCCCATCAGAGGCACCGATCACGACTCACTGCCCTCAGAAATATCGAGGCCCGGTGCGCAGCCAGATGTGCGCCCCCCCGGTCTCCCATTCTAACGCTGAGGAGAGCAGATGAGAGTCCTCTGCACAGGAAACTGGAAAGATTAAAAAACGGGGGGAGGGGGAAGATTAAAGACCAGTAAAAGTACAGGGGCTCTCGAACAGAACGTGACATGGGCTGTGACAACATGCGCACATGGGCCTGGACGCACTGACAGAGCGTGTGAGTGTGCTTTTGTGTGTGTGTGAGTGTGTTTCTCAGTTTGTTGCTGTGTGTGTTTGAGAGAGAGTCTGTGAGAGTTTTTGAGTGTGTGTCTTTACTTTCTACCTAAAGTAACAAGACGCACAGCTGTGGTGATTGTAGTTCCCGCTTTCCCCCTCTCCGCGCTCCCCGTCTCTCTGCTCCTCCATTCCATTTTATCGTCAGATGTCAGTCCTCTGATTTGTACCTCGAATGAAAAAGAAAAACTCCCGGCTAATTGCTCAAACAGCCAAACAGGCCCCGGAACAGCAAACGCACAGAACACAGCAAAGACAAACAAACTAGAAAAAGGAAAAAAAACAAAACTCAAAACAAAATCCACAGTAACGGGGAAGCAGGGGAAACGTCTGAAGCAGCAGGAATATAAGCATGTCAAACGCCTTAACGGGAACTGTCAGAGGAGTAACCGCTTATTGAAGGGTACATTTTACACCAGAGGCTTTCAGATGCAATGCTCCCCTGTCATGTCAGGGTAAACCCAACCTGCAGAAAATGTCAGATGCTCCGAGCTGCCCCCAGCGGAGGGTTTGACACGGAGGTGACTCAGTAGTTTGTCGACACGCAGCCTGCAGCCCGGGTCTGCGGATCTCCAGTGTCTTTGGACGAGGGGGGGAGAGAGAGAGAGAGACTTTGGTTCAAATGCCCTGTTACATCGCTGAACTTGTGCATCAGCTCATTTCTTTCCAGGTCTAATTATAAAACAGCAACAATTCCAGTAGTTGCACTCGAAATCTCTCCACCGGACACAGAGTGCCCCGGCTGGCTCCAATCTGCATGGCCTACAGTTACAGTTGCAGATCAGAGACCCGGCTCCATTCATGGCAGGTGAGACCCAGGCAGGGTGCATTGGAGCCACAGTGAGAGCAGCCCCTTCCTGGCCGCCACACCTGGGGACCAGGTGCACATGTGGCTAACAGTGACGCTATAGGGAGCAGAGAGGAAGCACTAACAACATCAAACCGCTGCTCCAGGGATGGCCATGTGCATCCTGCAGTCCCGCACGTGTCACCACTCTGGTGCATCGTAAAAACAGCCTGAGAATCTCAAATGCTGAAACCCCACCCTACAGCCTGGACCTCCCCCTGGGTTCCCCATGGGTGCACTAACCCCCGACACCCTTGGGATATCAGTAAGCAGTTTGCGTACAGGTGCTCAAAGGGCAGCAATGTCATCTTAAGAATGAACCATTCTGCCGTTCCAGGAAAATCATTTGTCTCAAGTCCTAAATAGCCACTCGGAGATGCTTTTCTCTCTAATTATATAATAACCTGCAACCCAGAAAGCCGGAGAAGCCAATGTATATATATTTATATATATTTATATATACATAAATATAAATATAAATATCAAGATATACAAAACTGCACTTCTTTTGAGCCTGAGCGATTAGTCATTTCCCTTTGTTCACTTTACTGTCATTACAACAGAGTAGCAATGGAAGAAGAGCATATAGGATATGATTAACAAATAACAGAACGTCAGACAGATGGAACACTCTGTAGATGATTGAAGGTCAGAACTAATTGTTGCCATGGAGACGTCGCAGTGCGAGACGCAGAAGCGGGTAAAATGAATTTTCCAGGATGATCCGTCACTTCAGCTATTAAGACCTGAACCAAGGATGTGTCTATTAGAGGGATGGAACAAAACAACAACAGCAAGAAAGGGCAACAAATAATAATTGTAATGGAGGAAGGAAATGTTCTGAACCTCAATCAACAACAGCAGCTCCTCTTGTTCCGTCTGAGAGACACACACACACACAGACACACACTAGTATAATAAGATACAAAATGTCTGAAAATTAACAACTATTCAGAGCTGGTTTCGCTGGGGATGTGGCTGCTCTTGAAACAATATCCTGAACCAGGATCTCTCTACAGCCCCCTCTGGTGGGCAAAGCTAACCATACTACACATGTGGGGGGGGGAGCACATGGGCTTTCCAGGATATTTATTTTATTTTCATGTTTTTGTCTTACCACGCCACCATGTGGTGACTGTGAGACTCCCGGGTGGAGATGGGCAGAAAGGGTGGCCAGAAATACAGTCCCAGGCCATCACTGCTTTAATCAAACACCTCATACATTTCCATCCCTTGATGCCTAGGTTTGGCATCGATGGAAACTCAGTTTGCTTTATTATTATTGTTATACCATTAAAAGGTAATGATATATATTCTGTGACATATAGTAGTGTTTTTGGTAGCAGTAGCAAAAGTGATCATACCAGCAACAGTTGCTGAAGAAGCCGTAGTAACAGTAGTGCTGCAGCTGTAGTAGAGGGAGTGTAAGAGTGACAGTAGTGCTATAGCTGGAGTAGAGGGAGTGTAAGAGTGACAGTAGTGCTATAGCTGGAGTAGAGGGAGTGTAAGAGTGACAGTAGTGCTATAGCTGGAGTAGAGGGAGTGTAAGAGTGACAGTAGTGCTATAGCTGGAGTAGAGGGAGTGTAAGAGTGACAGTAGTGCTATAGCTGGAGTAGAGGGAGTGTAAGAGTGACAGTAGTGCTATAGCTGGAGTAGAGGGAGTGTAAGAGTGACAGTAGTGCTATAGCTGGAGTAGAGGGAGCGTAAGAGTGACAGTAGTGCTATAGCTGGAGTAGAGGGAGTGTAAGAGTGACAGTAGTGCTATAGCTGGAGTAGAGGGAGTGTAAGAGTGACAGTAGTGCTATAGCTGGAGTAGAGGGAGTGTAAGAGTGACAGTAGTGCTATAGCTGGAGTAGAGGGAGTGTAAGAGTGACAGTAGTGCTATAGCTGGAGTAGAGGGAGTGTAAGAGTGACAGTAGTGCTATAGCTGGAGTAGAGGGAGTGTAAGAGTGACAGTAGTGCTATAGCTGGAGTAGAGGGAGCGTAAGAGTGACAGTAGTGCTATAGCTGGAGTAGAGGGAGTGTAAGAGTGACAGTAGTGCTATAGCTGGAGTAGAGGGAGCGTAAGAGTGACAGTAGTGCTATAGCTGGAGTAGAGGGAGTGTAAGAGTGACAGTAGTGCTATAGCTGGAGTAGAGGGAGTGTAATGGTGACCATGATTGTAGTTTGATTTGGACAGTTATTCAGTCTCATTTCTGTATATTAATGTGTGTGTGTGTGTGTGTGTGTGTCAGTATACTGGTACTGTAAAGCAGTGTTAAAGATTCCAGTCTCTTGTGTTTCCATAGAAACAGGTAATGATTTTATTGGTGGCATTAGACAGAAAATAGGAAAGTATGCAGCTGAATATGAAACACACGCACACAAACTGACATGCACATACATACACACGCACACACACACACATCCAAATACAAACATGCACACACACACTGACATACAGACAGTCACACAAAATGCCACACACTTAAACATACACATCCACAAACAGATGTGTAAATATTTTAGCACACTTATACAAAAAAACAAGACAAAACAAACACAGGTGTGTGACCTCAGAAGCGCAGGCCACACACAGCCCACTCTCCTCTCCTCAGCGTTCCCCCCGAGGAGACCGAACTCTTGCTCTGCAGTCGCTCTTGTTTCTTCCATGTCATCTCACACTTTCGTAATTTGCTTCATGCTTTTATATTTTTTCTGCCTTTTTTTACTTTATTGTATTTGAACACGAGACACTTTAATAATCACACTTTAATACCAGATAATAAGAAGCTAACAGCTAAAAAAGCAGGATTCTCATTCTCTCTGTGCCCAGAACGGTGCCGTGCGTAATCGGCACTGGGTAATAACAGCAGCGCGGCTGTAATCCCATTAGCGGATTAGCGGCAGTGATTAATGAGAGCCACGCTCTGGGTGCTGCGCACTTTCTCCACGTCGTTTCCCATAATTCAGTTATGCAGCTGCTTCTAACCACCGCTCAGTCCTTGCGAAGGGGGTTCAGCCTCCAGCTACAATTGATTTCCATGATTTTTAATATTCTCGCAGCATTACAGAATAGGTCTTAATGCCGTTGGATCTTTATGCACTTTTTTCCAATTTTTTACTTTAGTTGAGTTGCACGAGAACCTTCTGCAGATGCGTATCTCCACACTTTGCCTCATGGAAGAAGAACAGAGATCTGGAAAGAAGCTGGAGAAGAAATTGAGACTTTTCAAAGTGTCCCAAAAATAAACAAATACCAGATAAATGGATGAATGCAACTGTCATTCTCCTTCACTAGAAAGGAGACTAAGAAGATCTGAAGAACGATCAGTGCTCACTTATGGATGTGAAACCTGGTCACTAAAAGCAAAAATGTTACAGAATCTGCGGACGACACAAAGGAGCATGGAAATATGTATGCTTGGAATTAAGAAAAGAAATAGAAGGAAATGAATGGATTCGAGAACAAACCAAAATATTTAATTAAAAGAGTGAAAATGTTAAAATGGTAGTGGGTTGGACACACAGTGAGAAGAACAGATCAAAGATGGACGAAGGAAGCTATTTTTAATTTTATTTTATGTATTTTATTTTACTATTTAGCAACGAGTCAGCAATTTTCAGGAAACAAACAGGAGCACATTTCTGCTTTCAAACAATAATAAAAAGAGATTTGCAGAACGGGCAGGCGTGACTGCTGTGGCATCCTGCTGTTTCGTAATGGCTGCCCGAGACAGCCGGGTTGTTTTTTTTACCGTCGTGAACACACAACATGGTCTTAAAACTTGTTTGCATTCCCAAACAATCTCAGACCTCAATCTCCGGAAGCTGTTCACGCCCTTGACCGCGGCGGAGCCTGCTTCTTCAGGCACATTCTTCCAGGGGCAGATCTCGAAGACCTGAGCACAGTCTGGGTGTAAAAAACAAGTAAAATGTTACTTCATCTTGTTCATGGTTCACCCGCCTACTTCCACAAGCCGAGTCTCAATGTTGTTAGCCTGTGTGAACTGCCTGACAGTGATAGTTCTGCACACTCAAAATTCAAGCTGTAACAAGTCACCCGGAGCTTGATCTTTTATTTTTCTGTATTGCTCTGTTGCATTGTGCTCAAGTGAACATGCGTTCTGCCAGGTGTCAACCAGTGTAATGTTTTTCACTCTGAACGAAGGTCTTCACTGTTATCTCTCAATCCAGGAAAGCAAATTGAGCAATGACTGTGTAATAGCCAGCCCACTCACAAGCAGCTGTCAAGTCTAGACTGGAAACAGTGGCTTTTGCTCATGTGGATCTTATGTGCTATCCATACCCAGAGTACTAATCCACTGTCTAGATATAGGCCAGCTGGGCAAAACACTTTATGCATGAGCAACCCTAAATATTATTTACAGCAGCTTTCCCAGTCTATCGCCTTGACTTCTGCACGAGGAGGTGCTTTGGGTAACACCCGAAGACTCAACCAAGACTCAGAGGGAAAATTCACAGGCTTTCGAGGGACAGGTATGTGACATTGTGGGTTTATATGACACCCTTCAACTGTTTAGTGTTACGGGCTAGACAGTCAGCATGGCACTGATCCGACAGTATATTGAATTCTTCTGTTTTCTGAAAGTACCACCACAGGACTGCCCACACTGCCGCTGTAACAGGGCTTGTAGTGTGTGTATGCGTTTTGGTGATGTACACCCTCTCTGAGCCTGCGACGGGGGGCCGTCTTTTTTGTTGCTTGGCTGGTCAGGCACTCAGGGGTGTGCCCGAGATGGCAGATACTTCTGATGAGTCTGTGTCATAGCAGCAATAATGACATTTATTACCGCAATACTGCCTCAGCGCTGGCAGCTCAGCTCTGAATGAGGATCAGTAATTGCAAAGACATCAATTCATTTCCAAATCCCCCCCACACTTGGTGCCAGTACAGTTGCAGTTATCACCCTCATGTAGAGATACTAACAGGTTCTCACCTTGACAGTGGAGCCTGACAGAACTGTGCGCAACATCTGACAGGGACGGGATGCTCACGGAGACACCATCAGCGCGTATTTTCAAAAAGACGGCTGGAGGCCCAGTGAGGTTTTGCAAAGCCTGACTGGGGTAGCCAAGTTTCTGTGTTTATGTTCCTGGAGTATGGAGTCAGAGCTCAGGAGCAGTTGGCACTAAACCCGCGGGGTAAGTCTGTGGAGTGACCCGACTGCAGTTTAAGTCATTACGTTGCAAACAGATTCTTGTTTTGCTGAGAATCACTCCACACATCCGGTGCTGGCTTCCTGGCTTCTTCTGTAGTTTGCCAGCTCTGGAATGAACAGCGAGGTGCATTTCCGCAGCATGTCTGTCCTTTTGCCCAGATCGCAGACCGGCGTCCAATCAATGCAGTCCTGCCTTTCTTTCCGTGGCCTCCATCTGAGGTGACTTACAAACTCACAGACTCAGGATGCAGCTTCGACACATTGCTGGCAAACACATTAGATTACACCCTTTACCCCATGCTTGTATGGCACAGTGCCCTGCAGTCTGTGTGGCGCTACACTGTCCTCTCCCAGCTTTTACCACCACCATCGTGCTTTTTCAAGGGAAGATGCAGGAGGGGAGACCATGGCAACTGCAGAGCTGAATACGATTGTGTGAAGAAAATATTTCAAATTTGTCCAGCTAAGCAAAGGAATGACTCCTGACAAAGAAGGAGAGTGAAAGAAAGAAAGAAAGAAAGAAAGAAAGAAAGGAAGGTGAAAGCTGTAGTATAAGATGACCTCTGACTTGCAGGTCATGAGCAGCAAAATCCCGCTGCCGCTCTATTCAGGGGGTCCTGTGTGGAGTTCGACTGCAGAGCAATTTCAAATTCTATACCAGCCCTGAGTCCTGAAAGGCGTCTTAAATACCACATTAAGCAGAGAGCGATGTCAAATGCAGGAATAATGAAGATACTGCTACAGCAGGTAAACAAAGGCTCATCCTTCAATTGCACCAATTACACCAACAGTTGTGCACTATAGCTCCCTGTCCTGGAGGGAGGGGGACGTATGTGCTGTGAAGGACGAGGCTGGTGTGCCGATGAATGAGGAGATAAAGTGCTGGAATCAACAGCTCATTTTCTCTCTCTCAGTCTCTCTCTTGTGCTCTCTCCTTCATCGTCTTCATCTTCTTTTCTTAACTTATTATCCTTTCATGATGAATTAAATGTCACAAAATATAGGTAGTTTGGACAGCTCTGATTATCCCCACAAAAGATGCGTTCTGTGTTCAGATTTTTTTTATTATTATTTCCTTGTTCTTTATCGTTGTTTTATTTTTTTGGCCGCCAAGTGGAAAACTGGATTGCCCGCTCCCTGTGCAGAGTAAAGAGAACAAGTCTGTACAAGAAGCCCAAATGCGTCTGGTCACATCGCTCTGAATTTCAAACGAACACTGCCGGGCAGGAAGGGAACGTCTGTGGCAAGCCAGCATCCATGTTACTGTCCCACAAGCCTCTGGGGTTCCTCTGACACGACATTACACACACCTGCTGCTCCCTCCCCCTACACATGTATGAATTAAATACTGTTTTTATTGTTTTAGTATTTCACATTTTCAATATAAAAAACATTCCAAATTTTAATACTTATGATTAAAACATTTTTTTAAAATCAATTTCTAAAATCACTTAAAAAAATTAAAATCTTAATGTGATTAACAGAATACATGAACTCAAATAAACATGTGCTTAAAACAATGAAACAATAAACTTGTGATTTAAAGCAAACTGCAAACCAAAAAAATACATTGAAAGTAACTGAAAATGCATCAGATAAATAAAACAAAAAAAACAATAAAATAAAAACAAAAACAAAACAATCTGATGCATTTAAAATTAAATCCAGACGGCCAATGTATTTGACAAAATAACAGAACAAAACAACCAAAAAAAAAAACAAGCAAAACAAGTGCATTCTAAAATCAAATCATTCCTTAAAAACAATTAAAATTCGTTTTTTCAAAATCATTAAAAAAAAACAATCATTCATTAAAAGGTTATAAAGATCTTGAACTCAGGCTCCAGCAGGGGGAGATCCTGAGCTCCCCCAGATCTTGTATTTGCCCGTTCTTAAAGGCTTCCTCCTTGCCCCTCTGGTGGACCTCCAGATTGACATAGTCTCTTACTAGTACCATGCCCCTCCGTGCAATGACGACTGGGTCCAGCTCCTACTTGTTAAACAGACAGATGTTCCATCCCTCCCACAGGGCTTGTTTCACTGCGCAGATGACACGCCACCAGCACCTCAGGGTTGTGGATGTCAGTCCCCTGGCTAGACCATAAAGGATCTGCTGGGCGGTCGCCCGCACAGGAACGGGAAACCTGTGGAGGAACGGAGAAAACAGGAGCCAGACCCTGCAGGCGGAGGGGCAATCCCTAAAGATATGAGCCTCTGTCTCCTTCCCCAGGCAACCCTTGTAGGGGCAGATGTCATAAGGGACCAGGCCCCTTCTGTGCATGAACACTCGGGTGGGGAGACACCGACTCACAGCCATCCAGGAGACATCTTTCTGCGTATTTGTGAGGCAAATGTGCGTAGCGTTAGCCCAGATAAACCGGCAGGTTTCGGGAGGGAAATCTTCTATCCGGCTGGTCTCCTGGGTAGATCTCATCTGGCTACAGATGGTCTTATAATCCCAGGAGGCCAGCACGACTTTATGGAAGCCTACTTCGAGCGCAAAGGCTCGGAGCGCCCTGTAGAACGGCGGGGGATCCCACGAGTGCGGCCTGGTGTTATCCATGGCGCAGAGGCCGAATGGTCTCAGGCTGCTGGCGAAATAAAAGTGGTTCATAAAACTCACTTTCTTGCCAGCAGCCTGGATGTACTTGACCACGTAGGCCAGCCCCTGCGCCTTTATAAGCCGCACAACGTCCGGGGCCCCCATGCCTCCATCCAGGGTACCCTTCACCATCTGCACTCTTTTCAGCCTCTCCATTTTGCTCCCCCAGACAAACCGAAATATAATTCGGGTCACTAGTTTTGTGATGATCTTGTCTGGGGGGAAGATCTACGTAGAGAAGTATGAATTAAAACTGCTACATAGTTTAACACAGGGTGATGGATAGCACTCTTGGATGTCAGCTGTCTCGGGGGGTGGAATCCCTCTGGAAGCTCGGGCTGGGGGTCACAGAGAGATTCCCAGCCTCACTCTAATGGTTTGTGTCTGCCATCGTGCTCCTGCAGCCCATCTCCATAAGCCTGGGCATCCACACCGACACGCATGGGTGTCATATGGTTGCTTTTCTGCCGCATCAGCGGACAGGACGGGTAAGACATGAGAATGGCCTGCAGTCTTCATTATAGCCAGCTCGGAGCAGAGTCTGCAGGAAAGGGGGAGAGAGTGATAGAGAGAGAGAGGGATGGAGAGAGACTAAGAGACGGGGACCTAGAGAGATAGAGAGAGAGATGGAAGGACAGCGAGGGAGGAAAGACAGACAGGCTGAGAGAGAGGGAGAGAGAGAGAGACTGAGATGGGGAGCTACAGTCAGTGTCGGAGCTGCGCTGCCTTTTTTCTTCGGCGTTATCGCACATGCATTCTTCTCCGTCTTTGATCCGCAGTTATCCCCTGACGATTCCCACTTGAGAAAACAGAAGAAGAGAAATTAAACACATCGCTCTCTCTCCCCCTGGGTGCTGTTCTTCAGAAGATAAGAGAGAGATGGGGAAATGGCTGGGGCGGACGGGGGGGTTCTAGTTCTCTGCTTTATCGTCTCAGTTTCCTTTTTTCTTTCTTATATAACTTTTGAATCTGATAAAAGAATCCTGTTGCATTGAAAATATCTATGTGTGTGAGTGTGTAAAGTGTGGCAACATCAAAACACGCAGCACAGCTGTTCTCAGTGTGTATATCGCAGCGTTGCAGTCGTGCTGCCCCAATCCTTTTCATCCACAGCAGGGCGGGGGGGCAATGGGTCTTTCTCCTGGCATTGCCATTTCAAGGCAGCCAGTGCAGTGTCTGTGGGTTGGAGCTCCCCGCTCGGCATTCAGCATGATCAGCTCCATTACACCAGCAGAACTTGGTCTCTGTGGTCTCTTCCTGATTTACCATTGCAGTTCATCCCAGAGGTGTTCTATCGGGGACACAGAATAGCCTCCCCTCCCGGCTCTATGGTCTAACCCAGAGACCCTGAACTCCATCCAATGCAGGTGAATACTCAAAATATTGCAGCAGATTTCTTAGGCACAGCGCTCCACACCAAAATATATAACTGAAACGCACAATTGAGGGGTGCGGTAAAGCAATGCCTTCAGTCCACTGAGCGTGCCCTTGTCATACTGACTGGCAGGAAAGTGTCCCCACATTGGACAGACTGAAATAAGAAACATTATAGACAGGGCCTGTCTGAGAACAAAATGAAAAAACTGGATAAGCAAAACTGTTGTGAGCGGAGGTCTCTGGTCTGTCTGTGTGCGATTGTCGTCTCTGCTCTGTTCCCAGAAAGATCTGCAGACCAGACAGATGTAAACATGCCTTCACCACACACCTGGCCCAGCGCCAACATCCGTGGAAAATATTCTGGGAATGATGAGGCAACAGCAGCGGGGCTGCAATCACTGCACATAGCATTGCACAGTGTAACACAATACAATAAAGCGTAGCACAATACAGTACAGATTGGCACAATACAGTACAGCATGGCACAGTGAAGCACAATACAGTACAGCACGGCAAAGTATAGCACAATACTGTACAGCACGGCACAGTGTAGCATAATACAGTACAATACAGCACAACACTGCAGAGATCAAATTTAAGGCTGTATTGGAAAAGACAGGTTGCTATACAGGAACTTAATGATAGTACATTTAAGTGCATTGAACTGAAAGGAATGTATCCATATACCATACCTACCATTACTGTGTACATGGCACTTATTCATACAGGAATGTGTTCCAGGTTTGACCATTCCTGTACACATCACATGACATGCTAAGTGTCCACTTACAGGGCCTGTGAATCACCAGGCAGAGCTGTAGCCGGGAATAACAGTGAGCATTCAGCAGCTGCGAGGGGCGGCGGGGGTCTGATGGCGTTTGGGACATCTGTTCCACATATCACCTTTTCACACATTTTCAGAATCTGTGGTCAGGAATTCATGTATTTCATTCTTCTTTCTTTTAATCACAATAAAGCAAAATAAAATAAAATAAAATACCTGAAATAGTGGTTTTTTTAATTCCAGAAACACATCTGACCAAGACTGGAGATCTGATGACTGTCTGCCTCTTACAGACAAATAGCATCTGGAGAGGGGCAGGGACTGCATTTCGTTTGTTATATTTGTTATAAATTTATATTTATAGTGATTTTTTAACACCAGAAATCAGCCAGGGAATGAGAGGGAGAGTCTGGTCCAATTAATTGTAAACTGCAAGAGGAAATCATATTTTGTGGGCTGGGCTGGTAATCCCCACCATTGAGAGAGGAAGGGAGAGAGAGACAGGCGAGGGGCAACATCCTGTTTCCATTTACGTTGAGAAGAAGTCAAATTTGGACAAAGCCTATTTATTTCATGGTGTATTACAGCGCTTTGTGCTGTGGCAGGGCTGGGGAGCTGTATGAAACACGGCAGCTGCAGGTTGTGTGCTCACTGGCACATGAGTTTTACTGGCACTGTGCTGCTGTTAAATGTGGAGAGATGTGATTCGGTTGAATCCACTTACACATGGGGGCCGGAGCAGCCCCGCAACTGTAAACACATGGATGTTATTAATTGCATCACTCAGCTACTTACTGTACATGAAGAGGTTTATTATCAAAGCACTTCACTTTTCCAGGACCTGGGCTGCCTGGGGCGAAACACAGGCTTACGAAAAACTCGCTCATCTCTTACCGGTGCTGTGACAGAGAGTGGCCCGACAGACAGACTGACTTGTTGGCTGCTGAGTCATCGCCTTTATGATCTGAAAGCAATTAGCAACTCAATCTGAAGAGGTTGGAATCCAAACTCCCTGGGCCCTGAGACAGGAACTGCGTCTGGTCAACCTGAGACTCCTTAATTGTTTCCATCTGCAGCTGTTACACAGCTGGAACAGCCACTCCAGCCTCTCACAGACACAGGTGCCAACGCCAACCCAGCCTGTCCCAGCACAGGATTTTGTCACAACCATCTTGTTAATTGCTTAACTAAAAAGATTATGAATTCACTAATTAAATAACACAATTATGGAGCTGTCTTGTACCAATTAATTGAAAGCCCTGGTGTTTATTCCTGATGCAGGCTCTGTTAGGCACTCTACTGCTGGGTGATTTATCCATTGGCCAGCTGCTGTTCACATAAGCTACAAGTTTATGATAGCACTTGATGAGAACTCTTTACAATTAAGTTCTGCTTCTTCAGGTTATATTAACGTTTAATGACTGATTATGAGATGCGTCATTAATAGAAGCTATTAGAGAGTATTAATTAAAGTTTAAAGATACATTATCACAGTGCAGTGATAACACTTTCACTGTTCATACTTTTGTGTCAGATATCTTACATTGTGTCCAGAAGTCATGGTGGTGTAATAATGTGTCTATTTGGCTTTCATCAATACTCCATAACCTCATCGTTCAGAATCTACTGTCCACTGATAAACATTAATAAAACACCCACAGGCGGCACACTTATCGTGCAGTGTTTACTCATGGAAGCAGTCAGCATGCATAGCCTGCCCTCCCATTAGCTGTCAGGGGGGCCGAAGAGCTATCTCCCTGGAGAGGAGATGCCTAATTGGGAGGATGGCAGGCATAAAAATACCACAGAATTCTTCACTGGCATTGGATGGCCAATCAGCCAAGCAGTAGGGGTGTAACAATTCACTGATTCAAATCGATACACTGGTCCAGCTGTTTGAGATACGACTGCACTGATTCAAATTCCCCAATCCGGTCCATATTTATTATCGAACCAGTTAAATATCGATCCGCTCATCACAAACTGGCCAACAAACCGATACAGCAATTGCAGATCGGATCATAATGTGTATTTTTTGCTGGCTTCTCCCAATTATACTTTTGACTTGGCAGCAATACTGTGTGGGGGTGTGTTTTGTACAGATCAAAGATCAGAGACACCTGTCTGTCCTGCAAGGCGGGTTTACAATGGGAAATGGGATGATGTTGCCAAAAACAAGTCGTTAATTTGCGAAAGAGTGTGAACAACAGATTTCGATTGGCAAAAAACTTAAAACTTCGCTTAAAAACTTGAATGTGACACCGGAAGGTCTTTTTTTTTTTTTGCAATCAGGAAACAAACTCCATATTTCACCCATCCAGAAAGAACATGTGGTTTTGACTGTACAGCAGCAAGCTAAGATAACATGCACATTTATTTGTTCATTTACTTATTGATAATGGTAACATCAGTAATCTTTAAAAAAATTGATATTAGGGGTTTATTCATCAAGGGTGTTACACCAAGGTATTTCTGTCATTTTTTCTGAATGTAATAAAATAGAAGTTAATATGCATAGATAGAGCATGCAATTTGATTTAAAAATGCTGCGTGGGAGCAAGTAATTTTTCATTCATTTTGCAGCTTATTTGTACTTTTGTGTGAGAAAATAAGTGGCAGAAATAATGAATTGCTGTAAACTTGCTGAATACCCCAGCTAACACAGAACAATTAAGTTAAGTAAATTAAGTTTCTACAAACATTGTATGTTAGCTGGGCACACCCCATTATGTTTAATTTATTATGTAAAGGAGCAGTATATTTGTATAGGTATGGCAGTAGCAGTAAAATACTCATAGACAGATATGTATGGGAAGTCGCAACACTGATTATAATATTCACAAGTATAGTACACTATTGTTGTATTCTATCACTGCATACAGTGTGTTTAAATAGACAGTTGAATGTGTTCAGACTGTTGTCATAGATTCTGAAAATGAATTGCTTAGCTGGTCATATCTATGCACATTCTGCACAAGGTAACACACCCATATAGGCCTATTATTTGGTTGGTCAAATGTGTATGTAGTTACTGTATTACCTTCATATATGTTAATGTATGTGTTATGCTGCCATTTCTTACATGCACTAATTATGTACAATGTAAGCATCAGGTGTTTTATTAATACAAAACAGGCCGAGCTCACTTGATTATTGGCACGTTTGTACACAAGGCAAGTGTGAACAGCGAGCACACCGATACATTATGTCAACGTAAACGAACCGAAGCGAGTTAGTTTGAAATGAACCCAGTGTGAATGGGGGTTAGCTAGTCCTGGGATCTTCATACAGATGTATTGCAGACTAAATAAATATACACATTTGCATTTAATAAGTTTATATTTTTGCAAAATAACTTGAACCTGAACCATCTTCATTTTAATCATAAAACTTTTGTAACTGTGATTAAATCAAACGAAACAATCCCCTATAGATCAAATGCACTGAATGTGGTCCACACAGCGTCTCTGCACTGGAATCACTGCACACATCTTTTCTCTTTTCACACTTATAGCAAAACTACCAATGTGATTTTGCATTAATTTGTATGTTTTACTGTTTTTTGACAGCGCCTGCTATTCACCCCCCAAAAATAAAATCCCCACAGCCCTCACACACACAGACAGACGTATACTTACTAGTTTTATTTAAAACATGTGCTGAATAAATTAATAACCGCAAACATATTAATACATATTAATATTTTTCTAAACGTATCTTTCCTGTATTGTATCGGTGACAGTGCATCTAGATGCATATTGAATCGTCAGAGAGGGAAAGATACACACCCCTACCAAGCAAACGTATAAAATGCTGTGCATGGGCAACACTTAGTTCAGGTGTTGTACAGAGGGGGGGTGTTCATGAAAAGCTATGACCCAAGTTTGTGATGTGTCAAGTCATTGTCAGCACAAGCCCTGGTACTGCTTAAATTCCACAAAGATGCTTTATATATACACTCTTTTAATATAATATAAGATATGGTGTTCTCAGCAGGGATAAAAAAAAAAGATTTTCACTAACACTGGCAGTACAGCCCCTCTTCATAAAACCACTGTAATGTAGGTGGTGTGTCTCCAATTCTCCACGGTCTACTTCCCAAGTGGTTTGGGAAGAAACAGGCCTTACTCAGCAGTTCTGGAATTTGGGTTCAGCCCAACTTCCTGCAGCGGACTCCAACCCACTTCCACCACAGATGTCCCAATGTGTGTTGTCTGTTGGACATTAGCTGCTAACTGGATGTGACATAATGGGACATAACAACCGCTCCCCATCCAAGAGCTTTTGTCCAGCTCAGTCCTAGACACACAGCCCTAATCAGTAACTTGTAGCTCAACTGACTCAGATGGCAGTGTGAGACAGAAGGTGTGGACACTGGATTGCAGAACCATTTCAGCATAGTTCTCCTTGAGGCCCACAACTTCCCCCAACACTGTGCGCCCTGAATGCTTTTCGGGAGAGGGAGTTTTTTTCATTTTTTTTTTTTAAGTTGTTGTTCTTTGGTACATTTGTCTACTGGACAGCGAAAGTCGTTTGCGTCCGTGAGTGTGTCCAAACTTTGCAATAGCTGTTTTAGCAACAGCTTATATTCTGACTGACTTCACGGGTGTCACTTGCCAGATGTTTATGGCTTAGAACAAGACCATCTGCAAACGTTATGATGCTAAAACTAAATTGAAGAAAACAACAACAAAAAAAACTGAATACACAAAAAAAGCTAAAATTTTGTAGCTACTTATTTATAACTTCACATTTATTTACCACACCGGACTTGTTCTCTCACTGGTTTGTTTAATAGTATTAATGGTAATTTATAAATCAAGGGAAAGAAAGGTGGACAACTGCAAGATATCGGCATTTTTCTGAATGACCGCTCTGTGTTGGAGCTGAATGAATTGAACCGTCTGGTGCGTTTTCTCTACAGAAGAATAGTAATAATTAACATTATGCTAAGAATGTGTCTGTGCGGTCATGAGAGGGCCAGACACTGAAACGGGCTTGTCTCTTTCACTTTTTTTTTTCCCTTTTGAATCTATGACCCATACGATCACAGTACCGCCAGACGATGCCTGCAGGCCATTCTGATCTCCTCTCCTGGCTGCTGGTCTTGTCCACCATTGTGATATTCTTACCTTCGTAAGGTTGTCTACAACATGTATAATGTAATAAAAGCATGCAAGTCACCTTTGTTAAGGGCATGTGCTGAAAAAGTAAATGAAAACTAAAGACATCACTGGTGCCACAGCTCAGACTGGAGCCCAAGCCACACGGGGGATTTACTTTCCCTTGGACTTCCCCCATATCCACGTCCAGACGCTGAATCACAACTGCGGCTTCAGCAACCAAGTCTCTACAACCAGACGAAGCTGGTTTGAGTGTCAGGAAGTGTCAGTACAATGGAGTGGGAGGGAATACTGTGTTGGAGCATATGTGTGTGTCTGAGACGGAGGGGGATAGAGAGGGAGAGAGACAGAGTGAAAGAAAAGAGAAACAGTGAAAGGAAAAAGGAAAGCAAAAACTCTCTCCCTCTGAAAGTTATTGATTTTTGTGTTCCCTACCCATGCTAATGACTTTGGAACAATGAACACCCTGTGCACCCCCCCAGCCGCTGACACAGAGGCTCCCACAGCGTTTCTGTCAGTGTATACCCAATGGAATGTGTCTTGCAATGGGATTCCAAGTCATTGGAGTTGACCAAGCATGAAGGAATTTTCAAGTTTTCTATTTATAGTCGGCTATAAATAGCGCCTGCAATCGTCGTGGCTCACGCCCAGGCACTCAGACCTGCGTGCCCCTTGTCACACATTCCCTCTCTCCAATTATTGCACAGCTGGACACAAGGCACACACAGCATTACGTTCTTTTGTGTGTGCGTGTGTCACATACCTGTTTCCCAGGCACTGTTCCCCATCTTAAATTTCAGCAAAAGGAGCAGCACGGACCCAGAAAGCAACAGTGGATCCCGCCTGCTCTGGTTCCGAGCGAGCGTTAACGGTAACCAGGTCGGCAGGGCCCAGGGTGTCGCCTGGGTAATGGGCTTGGCAGTGTGCGAGCTCCTTACGGCAATGTGATTCCTCTGAACTGGTATGAGCCTCTGGTGGCAGGGGTCGTTGTGTTGTGTTTTGTGAAGCAGGTTTGTCTCTCCGCTGGGGGAGGTGTAACTGTGATGGCGGTTTGAATCTGTGTATGCTACACATGGGAGTAAGAACGACACTTGCAGTAAATAAATACATGAGCACAGCAGTCTGACAGAGTGTGAAATGCATCAAGGTCTGTCCATCTCCGTTAGATGTGCTCATGGCAGCCATCATCTCGTTAGTCTCGCAAAGAAACTGCAGGTGAGGTCGGACACTGGGCTGCTACTGCTGGGGGCGGCAGTGGACAGCAGGGTGTTTAGGCCCAGTGGACACGAATAAGTGCATCTCGGATGAAGAAAAGCTGCTGAAAGAAAACTGACTTTCTGCTGCAGGCTGGCAGGAGCCTCTTGGGGGGGGGTGGGAGAACAACCCCTCCCTGATAGAGTAGTGCTGTGCAGTACTATTCTTAGACACCGGATATTAATATTTTAATGTGACTTCAGTGCTTCATCCTGACAGCACACACATACTGTACCCTACTTTCCCTGGACTGCTTTGTGATGCTTTTGGTTTTCCTTGTCCTCCGTTATCTCGGTACACTCGGCGGCGGTTCACCGTATTTAGTTACCCACCTTTGCATTACATTCCTGCTGTAGTCCATGGTGATTAATGAACGAGTCGTGTCTTCCATTCACCTGGAAGAGGCCTCAGCCCATTGTGGCTCACATATTTCTCTAAATGACGCCCTGTGGAGCGGCTTCAGGAAACGCAGCTTTGTGAGGGCCACGCTTTAAACACAGTGGGAGCCGAAGCGCAGGACAGGAAATGGCACGGATGTGTGGGCCGGGCTGCAGTGTCCCGGTCAGTGTTTGTGCTGGCTCGGCCAGCCATGTTTTACAGAAACGTTCCCTGACCTCTGCGGAGAAAAAACAGTGCTTCCAGAGCCATGTCTACAGGCACAACTCCTAAAATAATAATAATAATATTAATATAATAGTTGGGGTTGGAGAGTGATTTTCAGGGGACTAACTACTGAAATATGTAGCTCCGTAGCCAATATAATGATTGCCTTTTAAGCAGCGCTCAATTGTAGTTAATTAGAAGAGTGAAATTAATCATGTTCCATGTTTTCCTCTGAGTGAGATTGGCCTGGTGTATTCATAGTTTATTGTGTCACAGTCTAGTGGTTGAACAGCAGCCAAAATATCAGCGCAACCAAGAGTGATTCACCCACATCTCAAACAATGCAGTAGTATTATTAGTAGTAGTATTATTGCAGTTTAAGGTTACTTTATTGTTATGTTGGCGTTTTGTTTTCATTCTTTCTTGAATTGTATTTCATTGCCATGTGATGGATTCAGTGTGCAACGAGACATGCCCGGGCTTGTCTGTGTGGCTGGGGGAGGTCAGACAAAGGAAAGTAATTTCTTTTACCTAGGGGTTATTGTGCTCTGAGGTGATCAGTGCAGCGTGTATTGAACCGATGTGAGCCCACACTGGTGCATCCAGAGCAAACTGATCCATCTGGGCTGCACAGAGAATGAGTGCACGGCGAGCCCCCTACTGTCGATGACCCGACCGTTCCCACCCCCATGCCAGCCCTTTGATCTCTGCTCCGTGCCAGCTCCCTCACTTCTCTACCTCTCCTCTACCTCTCCTCAGACTCCAGCTTCTCTTGTGAAGAGCGCGCAGCGGCACATCGTGCTCAGCAAGCGCAGGGGAGACATCTTGGCTCAGGAAGACGCTGCCAGCATCCATTAGTCCGTCCCTTTGGATTTATTTCACTCTTTCCACTTTCTATTAGAGAAGCCTGAATCGCACGCAGTCCAGACAGAATGGGGTTAATTTGGTGCGGGGTGGGGGTGACTGAAGCTGGGTTACCTCTCCAAGTGTGGCTGACCTGACAGGTCTCTGAGGAATAGCAGGCTCTACTGGCAGGGCAACAGGTACGACCGGCTGTCTGTCTGCTGATCAGCCCGCCTACTGTGCCGGTCACGCCCTGGGGTGCAGCTGTCTGGGCTGTGCTGTATTTGGGGCTGTATGGATTATGCTGCAAAAAGAAAAATGTACAAAAATCACTCAATCTGTGTAGAAGATTTTAAGGAGTAATGAATGGTCTTTCTAAATAAAATAAAACAAAATGACAGACAGATAGATAACCAGACAGAAGGAAGGGGACAGATGGGCAGATGGACAGACTGTAACTGTTCCCACTTTGAGCTAATCTGACATTTGTACTGCAAAAGCTTTTAAGTGTGCCTGAGTTTAATAAGAATACTAATACATATAAGAATAAAAAAAAAAAGCTTTACTTCTTCTCCTCTCAGACACACACTGCTGGAGGCTTTCCCGCTCTGTGCACAAAACAGAAACCCTCTGTGACTCCACTCTCAGCTGAGCATGCATGAGGGGGGGTGCCACGTTCCTGACTGGCAGCATCTCTGAGCGCCAGTCTCAAGTGCCGCTGTCAAGAGAGAGAGGAGAGTTGGCTGCACAGGCCCTGGCATCCCGGTGCTTGCTGTCAGACCTGGAACCCGAGCCGCCACCACGGGGGACACTTCCAAGCGCCTGCTCTGCCAAGTGCGAGACGAGCGCAGCGCCGCAGTGATACCCAGGCCTGAACACCACAGACCCAAGAAAGAGGAACAATAATGAACCGATGGCCAACAGCTAACTACTGAGAATTTCAACTTGAATACAGCAGAACACATCACTGTACACCACACTATCGTACTGTACACTGTAGAGTACACTGTGCAGTCAGTTCAACCCAAGCAATAGAGAATATAAACCTACGAACACACCATCCATCCTCCCAATCACCCATCCATCTGTTCCTTACACTTCTGTGCCAGTTATTTCCATTAAAGGAGAGAGTCAGTGCAGTGGGTTGGGTATCATGGCATTTCAGGTAAGTGCAGAACAGCACAGATTAGTAGCAGAAGAATTCATGAACACATTTCCTGTCTGAGGACATGCCTTTGTGTGAAATAATAACATCAAGCTTATCTGGAGTTATAGAATACTACTTATTTATTTATTTGTTATTGTGATAACATACCATTCAACATCAAATCATAACAGAGACAGCCTTACCAAAGACTAATTTTAATTAACATTCCTCACCTTGAGTTTTTAATTATGTGTCAATTAAGATAAAATGTGTGTGAGCGAGACCGAGAAGCACAATTTCTCTAGACCCTCAGTGTGCAGGATTCCCGCTGCCAAACCTCAGGCACTCACTACGCAGGCGGGGGGACGGACAGGACGCCAGGACGATTTGCTAAATTTAGTCGAGCTCGAATTCCCACAATGATGTCCAATTCAAGAAGCTGCTTCACAGACTCTTTTATCTGAAGCTGCTTGTGGAGACTAGGAGGTTGCCATGGCTCTGACAGCCGCTGCTGAGAGAGCGACTGTACCCCAGCGCCGGGGCTGAGTTTCTCATCTGGAAGACACGGCACCGAGAGATACAGCATCTCCCACAGGCGACACACAGCCGACTGAGGCGTCAGAGTTGGGGCTTGAACTTGGACTACCCTGGCAAAATCCCCTTTCCCTTAACCACTAAATATCTCAGACTCCTTTCAAATTAATACAGCGATAGAATATCTTGCTTCTGGAGCTGAAAGTCATCCAAGCCCAGCCCAGCCCAACACAACCGGCGTGAGCATGTGGAGACACACTGCCGTCCCACACAAGTCACATGACCACAGTGCAACAGGAAGCAACTTGGAGGCTCCAGTGCAGTGACTGAAGCTATTTACCAGAAGTGTTTATATATCAGGACTGAGTGGGACATAAAAGTGTATTTTAGGAGGAAACAAATTAGAGCCACTTTCTTTTAACAGGAGCTCACCAACAGCATTTTACTAGCTCGGCTGCATCCGTATAAAACTGAAAATAATTCGGTCTAGACGACAGGATATCCAAGTTCAAAACATTTAAGATGTTTTTCCTCTTTGATGTGCAGTTCATTTAACTGCATATGCAAGTATCTTTGCTTGTTTTATTGGAGACAGAGTGAATCCACGCAACCGCAGTCAGATCCATGCACTCCGCATTGGGAAACCTGTTGTGTTGCATTTTAAGATAAAGACATTTTGTTTTGTATTGCAACTTTTTAACTGTTATGATCCGCTTACAGATACGAGCACATTCACATGCATACATATTCTGTCTGTAATGTGTTTTCAAGTGTAAACAAATATGTGACCCCTACACTACTACTCCACCCCTAAAGTACGCTACATAAAACAACAAAATAAACTACAATAAACTTTTAAGATATATATATTTTATCAGAAACATAATACACCTCATGCAGCCCGATCAGTGTGTAACATAAAAAAGTAATATACATTCAGTAGTATATTATAACATTAACGCAATACCATGTGCACAGTAGAAACACAGTAGTATAAATTAGTCCCTTTGAAACAATGTACAAGTCACTACACACACAATACATTTTGATGTATTGTTAAATCAAATTAGTTTCCATTCAAACTCTCAGTTTTACTCACTGAGCGCCATGACTAATCAGTACTACCCTGCAATAAAAGTAATATTTTGTATCCACTAAAATACCAGTTCACAATACATTCATATGACTTGTAGAATCGTTTTTAACCGAACATAACTTTCAATTTCTAATATTAATGCAACATGCGATTGTAACAAACATTAACTCGTTTTTAACCAGCGCGTCTGACCAAGAGCACCTTCCCAAACATATTATGTACATTGAGCATTCAAAAAAACAATTATTGAACTTATTGAAACAAAGACAAACCTAAGCCGAAGCAGACATCATGCAGCCGATAAGTGTGTAACATAAAATGACCCCAACAGCGACCATAATGAAAGAGGTCCCCAAAATAGGACTGGGGCTCCCCAACTGCCTGTACCAAAATTAGCACTACAGACACTAAGAGAAATAACAATAACTGCAGCATTATATAATGTTACATAAACAAAGTCCTTACACATGGATACACACAAGCACATGCCTGAATACAAAGTCATACATTTTTAAATAAGAGTCACTCCTTTTACCTAAGTGCCACTGCATAACATTCAGACCAAAAGGCTACAGGTAAGGTCAGGCAGAAGCTGTGATTGCACTGTGAGCACAATGAAACTGTGCTGTCAGACCCTTCTCCCCGTCTCAACGCCTATCTTCCAGGTAGTATAGTCAGACCACACAGGAAAAGAGCACTGAGGGGTATGTGTGTGTTTCTGTGCAGGGCATTGGCACAGGCAGTCAGACATTTCCCATCACTGACGGCCACATCTGTACTGTCCCAGAGCTGCTCCCTGCTGCAGATCCACAGCAGAGAGGAAATTGGATTTGTCACATGAAAGCTCCCTTGTCTGGGCGTAGTAGTGGGCAGTTGTGTGGGGTGTCTGATCTGACCTTCACAGCCCCCGTCCTCACCTCCACCCCCACCTGTGTCTGGATCCCTTCTTGTTTCTCTGGTTGATCCTCAGAGAACAGGAATGCACACATGTAAAAATAAGTGCAAAAAAAGAGAAAGAATGGGAGGGAGAGAAGACATGACCCTGCAAGAATGCTGTGGGGATGGAGCGGACTCTGAGTAACGCATCACAGAGCCAAAGGAAAGTGTTACAGGCAGGCAGACAGACACTCACGCTTCTGCACAGTGAATCTCTATGTGGGCACAGCGTCCAGGATGCAGCTCGCTCCCTCAGACGCATGTAACGTAGCCCTCAGTATCTTGTGGGCTCTGATGAGTGACTCACACCCACAGCTTGTCTGTCACCAAAAAATCAAATAAGTGAAAAACACAAATATACTAATAACATTTAGCAAGTGCCTGTTTACTTTAGTTTCTATTTAATGCTGACCTCAAAATCCCTCACACGGAGAGAGCAAATAATAATAATTTAAAAAAAACAGCGTCCAAATTTGGTTTCTTTTATGGAGCGGCAAACAAATATAAATATACAGAGAGAACAGGCAGCCCACTCACTGTTAAATGGGTTTGTGTTTTACTGAGACGAAAATAAACACGAACGCCCATCAGACTGTGCCGCCTCAGTGTCAGTATCACCTTAACACACACCTGGCTTGTGTGTGGGTGCTTTCGTGGTGTTTGTGTTTTGTCTGCCAGAGGAGCCAGGGACCTGCATTGAGACAGGGGGTCAGGAGAGGGTCAAACTTTTCTGATCCCTGCCTCTTCTGTGCCCTTCCCCATGAGAACTCACTGAACTGTGCGTCTGATGTGGACACACATTATTAAACGCATGCTGTACAGTAGATAAACAATGCATAAACACAGGGTAATGTACGAGAAAGAATGTTCAATTGATAAAATGCAAACAATAATAAAATAAAGATCTCACCCAGGCATCTCCATCTTATGCTTATACATCAACAATTGCCGATATGTACACATAAGGCAGAGATGGCAGGTAAAAAAATATGTTTAACACTTACTCTGTGTCCTAATATTGGTTTGCACACGTGAAGAGCCAGTTTTGGAGGAGGAAAACTTGAAAATAATTGGAGGAGTGAGATGGTGCTGGAGATGATGCTGTACATTGCCAAGCTCATCGTCAGTAACAACAGAATCTGTGTAAATCGAAATTGAAATTATTATGGGCTTTGTTGTAAATACGAAATGTCTAATGGAATGCGCTTGCATTAGTGTAGTAGTAGATGCTTTATCCTAAGGCACCACAGTCATGGATCAATTCACACACAGGCTGCTGTCTATCCTGGGTAGACATTCCCTCACACACACTTTACTCTATAATGTCTGGAAACAAATACATGTGAACTTCAGTACCGTGTACCATGAGCAGAAAAACACAGACTGAGAGATATACACTGCCCACACTGCAGTATATACTGTGAGCAAAAAAATGCACAAGTCTACAGCACTGCCTGTGTAGGAGCACACACACACAGACAACAGTATAAACTGCACTCACTCACTCACACACCCACCGTCTCAAGTGTAATTGAGGAGGCAGACAGACGTCAGCAGACTGAGCAGAAGAGCCCAGCTCCACACATTTCCATTAGCAATAATAAACCACTGGCAATTTTTACACATAGTTTTATGTTGGGTGCCACTTTGAGAAAGTGTCTCAGACCCAACAAGACTGAAAAACAAGCGTGGAGCCGGTAAATCAGCCAGCATGCCATGTGTCCACCAAAGAGCTCTGGCTGCTCAGACTATTCACTCCCTCACAACATTGAAGTTAAAAAGGAAACCCTTCTGAATGCTCTTTGATTGTAACATGTTAATAAAGTGTTTACAGAGTCTTATTAACTAGGTACTAATGGACACACGATAATGAGCAACTCCATGTTTTTAACACATTTTTCCCACATGGTCACAGTTATAATTGTATCACACTGGGCTAACAGTTTTGATACTAAACCAGTTATAAAGTGAGGCCCACAACCCCTGAAGTAAAGTGTCATCATTAAAGGGCTTTAGTAAGAACCACTTATTAAATTATTAAATAGCAATCACAAAACGTATGAATAATTAACAGAGTATCAACAGGAAAAGGGGCTACAAAGAACAGAGGGGTTCTTACAATGCAATTGTAATTCTAAATATTTTACAGCTCTACATGACCACACTCTGTTAGCGTTTGTGAACGGAGCCAAGACCCTTCTATGAGACCTCTGTCCCTCCGTCTGCATCTTTAGGACAGGGAGCTGAGGTGAAGCTGGATTAAATACTGTATAAAATCGCAAGGAAAACAGCAATACACAAAGAAACAAAACAGACAAAATAATTTCTAGCACAATATGTGTGTTTGAAAAAATAGGAAAAACACAACCAAACAAAAAATTACATGCGATACGTTCTCCCAGTTCTCACATTATTTATAAGCCAGCGCTTTTTCAGCTTCGGCTGAACCCTAATAAGACTGTGATGGATGGGGTGTAATAATGTCTTCAGATTTGTCTTGAATTCGCCTGGATGAGGGAGTGATGGCCGGGCCGTGGGGACGAGGCCCCAGAGCCCCACCCCCCACAGTGTGGAATAACCTGGGGCAGAGGCATGTTTGGGGGGGAATGGAGGGATGCAAAACCATGAGCCCCATACTTTCATGTGCTGTGGGCGGGATTAGGGTTTGAACCTTTTCCAAAAATCCAATATATATATTTTTTAACTCTTAAAAAAAGTAAGTCCTGAATCGATGATGCCAGTGTGAGTTATCAGTCCTGCTCATCAGCTTTGGAAAAAAAGAAAAAGGAATGAATGTAATTACTATGCTTAATGAAACTCTTCAGAAACACCATCGAACATCACACTGGGGTCACACTCACACAAACGAAATGGAAAACAATTTCTTTCACAGCTGATTGATGGCTGGCACAGTTTCCTCTTGTGTGTGTGTTTAGTTTCCCCCCGTTATCATAATTAACAAATCAATTTAGGTGTTTTAATTGGCCGAGCTCCAGTAATATCAGCGCAGAGTGTTTCCACTGAGTGTGTTGTCTCTTCTCGCCCTGAAGTGGAGAACATGGCGTCTTTTCGTTCTGATCAAATATGGAGGAGATGGAGGACAACACCTCCCGCGGCTGAAGCAGGAGCGTGTGAAGAGCGTGCGAAAGTCGCTCGCAGTTATAAATAGAGCCACACTGATCGGCGCTCCGCAGCTCTTCCCCATGCTGATGAAAAAGAGAAAGAGCAAAAAAGAATAAATAGCAAACTGCCATGGTGTGCGACCAGAGTGCGTGTGCTCGCATGTGTAACCGCCTGTGTCCATTTCCCAAGGCGTCTCTCAAAAACACGTTGTTAACAATCAACCAATCAGTTTTTCTGTGGTATAACACTCTTGGTCACCTCAGTAGTAGTAGTAGATTAATTATGGTGGTGGGGTTGCAAGTCAGGTGAGTGAGAAGACTAAGCTGTATGTGTGGGACAGTAACTCTAAGACACACACATCGTACACACAGCAATGGTATTTATGTATTAATTATGTAGACACCTTTATCCAAATCAGCCGACCTGTTTATTGGCACTATGGTTGACAGGCAATGGATCACATTCACACGTCACAGCGAACAGCATTGCAATGGATAGAGATCACCCGTCAGCCCCGGCTGCTTGATGTTGCGGAGATGTTGCCTGGGGGCGAGGGGCGAGGGGCGAGAGCTCCTTGGCATGAGTCTCACCAGGCCCCGAGTGTAAACACTACCTGAACTCCCCTCCGTTCATTCTGCCGTCTATTCCGCCTTGCACTCCTCTGGGCTTGCAGAAGCATTCATCTCTCAAGGTCAGCAGCTCTGTTGTCTGTGTGGAAACAAAACGCAGTCCACACACTGCCAAGGAGGACTAGGGAGGGGGAGGGTGGTCTCCTCTGTGTCTGTGGTTTGTGCCGCTGTACTACTGACAACGGTCCGTGCTGCCACAACACAGTAGCTCTGCCACACAGCCTCACCCTCACCCTGACTCTTTCTCTTTCTCTTTCTCTTTCTCTCCCTCTCCCTCCCCCTCTCCCTCCCTCTCTCTGTCTACGTGGGGCGATATCTCACATGCCACAGCTCAGGGTCATGTCTTGGACTCCAGTTTACATGTCCTGCCCAGCATAGACATACAGGGTGCCGCTCCTGTGCAGCTGTTGTCTCGAAGCTGAGCTTGAAGTGCTGTGCTGTGCTGTGTGCTGTGCTGTGTGCTGTGCTGTGTGCTGTGCTGTGTCATGCTGTGCTGTGTCATGTGGTACTTTATTATTATTTTTATTATTTTTATTTCTTGGCAGACGCCCTTTCCAGGGCGACTTACAACATAAGACTGTGCAATGTTGTGCAGTGTGTTCTGTGCTGTGCTGTGCTGTGCTGTGCTGTGCCGTGCTGTGCTGTCCTCTCCCACTGGCAGTGAATAGGGCTACATAACAGTCTGACCCCTAGGTGTCAGCAGTCTGCAGTGTGTCAGTGTCAGGCCTCTGCGCTCACAGCTGACTGCTTTATTCCAGGGTCTAGTTGCCGTGGTGATGCAGCTGCAGCTGGAGAGCCCCCAGGCCCTGATTATTGGCTTAATTAGTTGAGATTAACAAACTATTACAGGATCATCTGCGCACCTTATCAAGCAGGAGCTGATCGCTGTTCAATCGGCAAACCCTCTCAGCACAGCCTAGCCATCTGCTGAGGTGACAATACAAAGTCACGCCTTCTTACCTTGGAATAACATACATGCACCTGCGGTGGGCGGGGGGGAAATTGGGAAGTGTGGAAAGACAACATTCTGGCACAGTTTGCAATTTATTTTGTTATGCAATGTCCTCCATTGCTTTTCCGATTTTGACTTGACATTATGATGCGCTGATGCTATATATCTTGTGTATGCTAATATATAATATTAAACACAATCAAATAGTAAAACAAATCGCATTTTTCCTGAGTGTGAGACTCTCTGATCGGGTTCTGGTGGGGCTGTTGTAATCATAACTCCAGCCCTGACTATGATTCCTGAGAACGTCGTGGTGTTCTCAAACATCCGCTTAGGAAGGGTTTGCTATCAGTTTTCTTTTTCCTTTTTTTTGGTGCGTAAATGTCTCTATACCACCCTGCCCCCACAGATGCAGTGTTCCAGAGCCTCACTCTTAATGAGTAGCAACAATGAGGGTCAGAGAGCAGAGAGGGAACCCCCCCCACACACATGCTCACACACACTCACACACACACTCTCACAGCTCCTGTTGTTGATCCTGCTAATTACAGCTCTGGATTTATTCCGATTGCTTTGAAGTGCTTTCTGAAGAGCTGGAATATATGAAGGAGGGCAATTACAACGTGTCATGCGATTGCTCAACACCGCACCACGCAGGGAGAGTCAAGTGCATGCATGTGCGCACGTGTATGTGTGTAAGCGTGTGATTTACTGTGCTGGTGTGTATGTGTGTCTGTCTCCTCCAAGAGGAATGCAAAACAAACAAATCATGTATAGAAGACATACATACATAATACATAGAGGACTATCTTACAAGTCAAAGGTCACTGTCTCTGGCAGCAGCGATTGTTTTTCTGTTCTGTGCTCCTGCAAGGTAACCCTGCCTTCTGTCTAAGTCTCCCTTCTCCTCTTCCTCATGGGTGATAACAGGAAATCCCAGCATGCTTTGTGGATGGCTGAGCTGCACCTTACCTGAAGGTCACTGGTGACACCTGTCCAGGAAGCCACAGGGATCCCAACTAAGAACAACCAGATCGGTTCTCTCTCTCTCTCTCTCTTTATTTTTTCATTACACACACACACACATATATATAACATAATAGGATTTTTAAAGATTGTATCTGTTCATTCTTCCTTAAGCATGGTTCAGATTCGTGCAGTCAGTGAGAAGAGCATGGAGTGCACTATGTGGGTCACAGCTCCAGCTGCCAGCACTGTTATCAGATGAGATAAGAGCGAGCTGTTTGCTCAAGCAGGTCTGCCCTTACTCAGAGAGTGCTGATCCGATCTGCCAACCAAAGAGAGCACCCCCCCCCCTCCCGGACCTCTGCCAGGTTTACACTAATGAGCTGCCACCAAACAGCAAAACGCACTGGCGCCTCGCCACACCGGAGAGCTGAGGCCCCGCCCCCCGGCAGCCAGGGCCCGCTCCAGTCCTCTCTGTCCCCCTGTCAGTCAGCCGGCCATGAACTAACTGCTAATTGTCAAGGATTGAGGCTGTGGCAAAACCTGAGCATGTTAAGCAATATCTAACCAAGGCGTTATGCAACATCAGAAAGTAAAGGCGTTAAGTCAGACAGCTGCTTCACAGTGCAGGGATGTGTGTCTGGATGGCTGTGTGTTTGATTTCTTGTGATTTTGCTCTTCACCGTGTTTCTTGCTTTGCAGGGGTCATTAAGTACGAGTTAGTTAGTTCAGTCGTTGTATATTTATGTAATGTAGTGTAATGTAGTCAACTCTATAGTTGATCAAAACTTAACAACGCACACAAAAATAGCTGCCCTCCAGTTCCTTTTCTACAGTTATGACACAATTTCAGCATTTAAAATGACAAACAAATATTTACAGATTAGAAATGTATCACTGAGGCAGACACACACACATACACACACGCACACGCACAGGCACACGCACACACACGTACTCACTCACACACACACACACACATATGCACACGCACATGCACACACACGTACTCACTCACACACACACACACGCACACACTCATTCACACACACACGCACACACACGTACTCACTCACACACACACACACACACACACACACACATATGCACACGCACATGCACACGCACACACACGTACTCACTCGCACACACACACACGCACACGCTCATTCACACACACACGCACACACTCACTCACACACACATGCACACACACACACATTTCTGAGTCAGTCTAAGGTACAGTAGCGCAGTCTAACTATGCCCGGAATCGCAACACACCCTTGAAAATTCCTTAGCTGAGGGCCACTGCCAACAAAAGCACCTGAGTAAAAATCAAATATTGATAGAAATCAGGGGGGGGGTACAGGAGAACTGAATTAAGAGTGATTGATATTGATAAGAGTGATTTGCTGCTTTTTGATTTATTTGTTTTTTGATTATGGTGCACTACTCACTGCACGCTGTGAAAGTGTGTGTCTTTGGAAGCGTGTTTGAGTGTATGTGGGATGCCTACCCCCTTGCAACGCCCCTGTGTGCAGCTAGAGGGGGAGGAGGAGTGTGCTGCAGTTTCCTACAGGTGCCTTCCCCTAACGCACCGGTAACGCGCCCAGTTTCACGCGCTAACACGCTTTGCCTCGGCTGGCAGGTTCCGGATCTGTGCGTTAAACCTGTCCAGTTCCCCGTTTCCAATCGGTTTCCACAGGGGTCCCCTGGGGAGATTTGCTGGAGGCCGGGGTGAGCAGGTGGACACCAGGGGACCAGCATTAGAGTTTGGGGGTAACGCGTGGTGACCTCTTGGCACAGCTGAAATTGGGAGAATTTTGAATTGGGTGGCTGTGACTGTAGAAATGCTACCTGTTCTTCCAGGCTGGGTTTCTGTGCCCACCACTCTTTCTATGACTGCCCTCCAGGTCTGCTTTACATGAGATTAAAGATCCTGAAGAAGAATACAAAAATGATCTGTCTACGAAACGTGCAGTCACGTTTTTCTAAGAAGCCCCATTGAGAATAAACCTTTTTGTTTGCCAGAACCGCTTAAAAACACATTAATAAAGCAAACCGAAGCCACGCTGGAGAGACCCTCTCCGTGCCTCAGTGTGCAGTGACCTTTACTCAGATCCCTTATTGCCTCTGCCAGCATTGGCAGCAGTGATGACACTCCGTGGGGTTCGATCTCAGGCAGGCCTGGGACGCATGCTGGTTGTATTCTGGCCGTGACTGACGAGGCTGGGAGTATGGCCCGTTGAGTGTGGACGGGTGCCAGCGTGCCTCGGCGGCGCAAGAGAGTGTGGGTTACAGGTGTGAGAAACAGCCGTCACACTCCACACTAATGGGCAGCAGTTCATAATTCACTGATGTGTGGGGACCACAGGAACAACACAGGAATACTGTAGTGACAGCTCTGGTGTCCATCCACCAATGGGGTCGGTGGGATTCTGCAGACCTGTGCAGAACTGTGGGAATCTGGGCTACATGAACGCGACAATTGTTCAGTGATCGAGCCTAGGAGTGGTGTCTCCCAGAGACCTGCACTGGAGGGCTGTGGGAGAGTCTGTGTTTGTGTTATTGATGGTCTTTCTTTCTTTTCTTTTTCTCACTCTCTTTCTCTTTACTCCTCTGCTTCCCTCGCCAGTGTTTGGTATTCACTACTGGAGAAACAACAAGGAAACAGCCTGAGGGAATGAGTCACACAGCCAGAGCAGCCAGCACGGGCAGAAATGGAAAGAAAAACACACATTACTCTCCATCAGTGTTTGTATGTTAACATACTTTAGTTTAGTGCGGTAGTTTATGCATTGTAAGTTTAGAAACTGCCTGGAGGGGAAGCAGGGAGGGAAGTGGAGGGGAAGGAGGGGGTGCTAATGTCTCAGAGAAAAAAGCAATTTAGCGGCAGGGATGATTAATACTTAGATACCAAACATTCACCCACCTTTTGCAGGAAACCTGTGTGTGTTTCCTTATATATGTGCGCTTTGTGTGTGTTTGTGTGTCTCTATGTTTCTGAGTGTGTCTTTCATTCTGCATGTTTCTCTGTGTGTTTTTATATATGTCTCTCAATTTGTTTGTGTTTGAGGGAGCAAATGTGTGTGTGTGTGCCTTTGTTTCTGTGTAACTGTGTACGCAGGCCCTAGGTTGTGTGATATTTGAGTAAATGGTTTCAGCACAAGCAACCTGGATATGATTTTACTTTTACTTGATTTGGTTGAATTTCCCATGGCCCTGACTGACGAGTGCAGTGCCAGAGTGTCCAAAACCAAGCTTTATCGGAGGTTCAACGTCAACAGATACAAAACTACATATGTATTTATGTAAATACAGATGTATTCCTTGGACTGAAAATACACCATACTGGCAATAAACTAGTGTAAATTGTCATACATTATTTCTGATCATATGTTGTTAATAGAAAAACCACATTTAGGAGAGACACTCCTCATAGCTTCTCAAGTCAGTGATTTATAATGAAAGAACTGAGTCGTTAGATAATTTGACATAAACTGTAAATCAAACCGCCCTCTTCAAATTCTTCTTCTCTTTTTTTCTTCAATGGAAATAAAATTAAAAAACAAAGTAGTATTCCTAAGAACACACCTGTGTGGAGTGACTGCTCGACTGGGGCTGACAGACATCTACATTAGTCTATCAGCATGACACGCACACTCACACACACACACACACACACACACACAGTCACACATGCACACATACAAACACACGCACTCACTCACACACACACACACTCACACGCATGCATACAAACACACGCACTCACTCACACACAGACACTCACACACACACACACACACACATTCTCACACACACACACTCACACACGCACGCATACAAACACACTCACTCACGCACACACACACACACACACATACACACACACTCACACACGCACACATACAAACACACGCACTCACTCACACACAGACACTCACACACACACACACACACCTCACACACACACACCTCACACACACACACACACATTCACTCACACACACACGCACACATACAAACACAGGCACTCACTCACACACAGACACTCACACACACACACACACACACACCTCACACACACACTCACACACTCACACACACACACACACATACAAACACAGGCACTCACTCACACACAGACACTCACACACACACACACACCTCACACACACACACTCACACACATTCACTCACACACACACGCACACATACAAACACAGGCACTCACTCACACACAGACACTCACACACAACACACTCTTCGTTTCAGTTGGTAGCAGAAATACAATACAAAAAATTAAGCAAATAGACGGAAATAAATGGCTTCTCCTTTGGCTGCATGCAGGGCTGTCATTCCTCCACAGAACTCCTGTCAGGACTGCAATCTCTGTCGTTTGGAAAAAAAAAAGCACAGAAAAACTCAGGGCCTCAGATTGCAAGTTCCAGGCAGAGAGCCAAGAGGGAAAGACAGGAAAGGCCATAGATAGAGTGCAGGAAGTGGGCTGTCAGGCACCGGAACAGCCTTGTATGGGTAGAGAAGTTCCTGGCTGCCTGGGAAGAGTGACATTTCCTCTCCTGGTTGGCTCGCGGAGACCAGGGATCACATGACAGTAATTACTGTGCTGCTGGAAGACCGCAGATTAGAGCAACATTGCCTGGCCCCAGAGACAGAGAGAGAGAGAGAGAGAGGTGGGGGGGGACTTGGAAGGAGAAGAGGTTTGGTTAGTTATTGCATCACAAACAATGATAATAATAAAGTAAGTTTGTGTATTCTATTAACAAAAAAAAGAAAAAAAACTGATGGCCCCAGGCAGAGACAGAGGGAGTGTGCTGGCAAGAAAACTGATTTTAGAGAATTGTTCTTTCACTCGTTGTGTGTGTGTGTGTGTGTGTGTGTGTGTGTGTGTGTGTGTGTGTGTGTGCATGTATCAGTGTGTGTGAGCATGATTGTGTGTCTGTGTGTGTGTGTGTGTGTGAGTTTGTGTCTCTGTATGAGTGTGGGTGTTTGTGTGTGTGTGAGATTGTGTCTATGTCTGTGTGTGTTTGTGTGAGTGTGTGTGTGTGCGTGAGTGAGTGTGTTTGTTTGTGGGTTGCTTTTAAACATAAGATGTGATTCTTTGTAATAAATACATACATACATACATACATACATACATACATATATGAATATTAAAATTATATTGAATCATAACTGTAAATACCATCTCAAGTGGTGTGAGTGGAATGACCAGCACAGAGAGACATATTTTCTAGTCTAACAATAAGAGTATCATACTGTGTCATTTCCCCCCTCAGATCTGTGTCTTTTCAATCATGTCAACACTGCTCTGCGTCATCACGTGTCACCCACAGGACATTGTACAACAGGTCTGTGTGGTAAACAGTAGTAACACTGTAAAAATATTAAGGTTTTTGTAATGAAGGTGTTGTTACACACATTTGCCAAAGTAACCTGTGTCACACCACAGCAATGGCAAAGTGTGGTAAAGTGAGTGAAACCTATGGCAAAGGCATGTGTAACACAAAGCTGCATTCAAGTATCACGGATATGGTGGTTTGAGCCGAGTGAAGAGTCAGAAAGGCAATGAGAAATGCCCCGCTTAAGCTGGGAGTCGAGTCCAGGTGCCACTGAACAGCCAGCGCCTCTGCAGTAGCAGCTGTCGAGGCCACAGTTTGGTTTCTCCAAGTTGCAAACAAGTTGTCAGAAAAGAGATTTATTTGTTCAGAGTGTCTGAAAGTCAGTGTCTGTAATGAGTGTGAAGATCTTCCAGTACATTTAAATGGGAATCAGCCTGTGGTCAGGACGTCCCCATTGGGGTCACCTGTGGGTTTCACACCTCTGTCTCCCCATCGCAGCGAAGGGCTCCCAAAAAGGACATCTGTACTGCAGATTGGTACACACACACACACACACACACACGTGCTTCCAAGTCCTTCAGAAGCTGCCATGGTTAACTTTATGGAGGGACCATATGAAGCAACAACTATTGCACGGCTGTGAGCCCATCAAAACTCCCATCAGGCCCTGCTTCCTTCTGCCAGGCGCTGTTGCCTGGGCTGGGGCACTGAGAAGCTCCTGCAGCTGTTTGTTCCTCCCTGGAAATCAGCAGTGCTTCCAGCAGCCTTGCGCCACATGGATTCAACTGCTGTCAGTGTCCCCTGGAGAGGCAGAGAGTGTGCCATAATGTGTTCTTCCTTGCTTAATTAAGGGGTTAATTGCTTAATTGATTCATAAACTAAGCAGATCATGGCACACTGTTATCCTATCTCAGTCTGAACGTGTGCAACCCCATCATGCCATAGCTATACAGTTAGAAGAGCATAATTCAACAAATCAATCGATCTATATTTAATATAGCCCAGTCCGCCAGGAGAATCTATACAGAGACATCGTCTGCATGAAGTCAATGAACACGTTAACGAACCATTAGACACAGCGTAGAGTAAACAACAATAAAACATAAAAATAAATACATGAGAAATAATAAATGCCTGGGGGTCCACAACTGAGATGTTCATTTTATTTTATTTAGCAGACGCCCTTACCCAGGGTACCTTGCCGTCATCAAGCTGTTACTTAAATTCAGATTACATGAATTACAAACTTAATTGAAGCGACGACAATCAATCAATCAGTCAATCTTATTTTTTTTTATTTGAATTCACATGTGCATGGTCTCAGATACACTTGTCTGTTTCATGCATTACATTTTTGCCATCAGCAATGCAGCGATGCAGAGACAGCTCCCTCCCGCTCCCTCTCTCTTCCTCCCTTCCTCTCTCTCTCTCTCCCTCACAGTGCCCTCTTTGTCTCGTGCGGACATGCGTTCACAGGGTGACAGATAGACAGGGCTGTCCCAGACACTGGTCCCTCCCTTGTCACAACACATGATATATCTTCCACAGGTTACCCCCTCTGACAGGAGCGCAGCACTGCCGGCCGCCCTCGCATCCACAACCAGCATGTGCGGCATTGCTGGGATTCTGGCTGGCTGGCGTGTTACAAAGGGGCTGTGTGACTTTCGACTGCAACTAATAAAATATTAGGAGGGATTTCTCAAGGAGGATTTCAGTGGCATTCGGCTATGGGTGTGTCTGCAACTTCCTTTAGAAACATCTGTTGTAGGTATAGATGTTTTTATTGCCTTTAGCTGTCTGTGTATGTACTTATTTTATTCAGTTTAGTTTATTTTTGTTATTATTACAGTATGTGTTCCCATAACCTCTCACACAAGAACCGCAATTTAGATTTCTGTCAGATTAGTCGGGAAAACACAGATACATTTTCAAAGAAATGTGCAGGACTGGTAAGTGATGATTGTTTGCACTCTGCATTATAATGTAGTTTGACCTCAACCTTACCCTTATAGTGTAAATATGTAATTAACTATTCTATTCTACTGAACTGATACTAAAGTAAAGCTCCCTATTGAAACAGCATTGTTGTGTATCTTTCTCCAGAGCTGTATTGTAGTTACATGACTGCTGCACACAACCTTTCTACAGTGCTGTGTATCTGGGCATAGCACAATTCCCACAACAGAGAGAGAGGGAGAGAGATGGGGAAGGAAAGGGTGAGAGAAAGAGGAGATGGAAAGAGAGGGAGATGGCGAGAGTGTGAAAAAGAGGGACAGAGATAGCGAGACAGGGGGGTTGGGGAAAGAGAAGGAGAGAGAAAGAGAGAGTGGGAGAGAGGGAGAGAGTGCTAGCTCTTGGCTGGCAGCCTGGCCTGACGTTTTACTTTTTCCTGTCAGTTGCAGGGCCTGTCAGTGATCCACAGCCCTGGATTAAATTGCATCCAGCTGCTGTTTACCAGAGCCAGAAGCACAGGGAGCAGCCTCTCTCTCAGTGACTGGAAACAGCATGAGATTAACTCCGCAGCTCAAGTAATCCTCACAGATACTCAGTGCGCTGGGAACTGTGTACGGCATGCCATGACACCCTGACACAACCAGCGCTCTGTCACAGAGGAAAACATTAACATCGACTTCAGGAACACTCATTCTCACACACTCACACTCACACTCACACACACACACACACATACACACATGCTGTTTAATTTAAAGTCATTCCAGTAATAATAATAATAATATATTTTACAAACAAAAACAGCTTTGAATGATGGCCCGGCAATAAAGTAACCACAGGAGATGTCAACTCGCTGTTGGCCATACAGAGGCATCAGGACAGAAGTGGAATTACAAAGTGCTACTGAGAGTGTGAATTACACTTAACTACATGAACATTTACCACGGATATCAAAAAATAAACACAAAACCCCCCGGAGTAAGCCCTCTTGAGTTCTTTAATGCAATTACTGGAGGCTTCGCTCACATTAGCCAGAAGGAGAATTATAATAGCAAGGCTGGTCGGTGTATTTTTAGCTCCAGGAACACTGTTTGTCAGCCCCTAGAGCAGAGGGCCACAGTCTTTTGATAGAGGGAGAATAATTATAACGTTTATTCTCGTTATGTATTTGCCTGCCACTTCAATCCAAGGTGACTCACTGCTGCATGTTACGACACAAGCGCATTTAAAGTGCACAAGGCTACACGGCTTGAAAGTTATACACAGTGTACTGCTTTAAAAAAAAGATGACAATCCAGATTTATAATATAGTACAAGCTTTGTCAGTGAAGCAATAAGACAACAGCAGCCAGAGAAAGATCCACTTGGGATCTATAATATGCCCTCTTCATGTCAGCAGAATACAAAATCTGGGGCACTTTGAGCCAGGTTAAGCCTTATGTTTGACAAGCTGAGAGAATACTTAATGCCAATCATACATCGTCAAATATTTAAATGAATTTAATTTCTACAGAAGCCCAGATTAAACACCTTCATCAGGAGGTGTTCCTCTCACTGAAATAAACAGACCGCGACGGACGGCTGGAGCGGAAGTCCTTCCTGCTCAGGCAGTGCGGTCACTCCCAGCATCATCTCTTTTTCTTTTTTCTTTTTTTCTTGGTTGTTTTTATTTGAACAGATGTTTCTCATTCAGTTTTTTTGGGGGGGAGTTTGCGTATAATTGAAATGGGTAGAGAGACGCATGGGATAAATGTGATTCTCTCTCTCTCTCCCTCCCTCTCCCTCCCTCTTTCTCTCCCTCTCCATTTCGCAGTTGAGGGAATGCAGGCCCTCCAAGCAGGGTCCCACATTCTCTCTCTCTCTCTCTCCCACATGACATCACCATCCGTGAAAACCTACAATTGGCTTCGGATCGTCAGAAAGACCCTAAAAATAGCCTGGCCCCAATTGCACAGAGCACACAGCTGTGGGGAGGCTGGGGCCAGAGACAGCCGGTACTCACACATGTGCTGTCAGACCTCTGCTGCTGCTCCCGGGCGCAGCTCCCTCCGTCTCGCTCACTACGTAAACAGCTTGCCAACTGACTCAGGTCACTGAAAAGAGATTAAATGTTGTGCCCCATGTGTACATTCTCTGTGAAGGGCACTGATTGATAATGATATTTAATGATTGATTGATTGATTGAAATAATGTATGTGCAGAGTTTTCCCTACTCCCTTCCTTCCATGATTGTTGATGAAGTTGTAATCATCAGTCTTAAATAAATCAACACGTTATGCAGATTAGAGTGGCCGAGGTGCAATAACTGCACAGTGATTCCCACACTGTGATATCTGGAGCAACAGGAATCTCACAACTGGAAAGGGCCGGGATATCTGTCATCACAAATCGATTTCACTGCATCCGAAGTTACGTCAAAAACTCTTAACAACCAACACAGATGGCTTGGGGTTGCAAGGCGGTGGTGGAACCGCCAATTTGGATGTCTCGTTTTGCCTGCATATCAGACACCCTAAAAAACCCTTCAAATCCTGCAGTGTAACAGACAAAATTAAATACAAAAAAACTGCTGCCCTCCCTGATTCTTGCAGCAGATGTTCTGAAGAGCCCAGGAGGAGACTGGTTGCTCTTCCCGTGATTGGTCGATAACGACATCATCGCTGTGAAAATCCGGCCCAATTCCTTTCCTTTAGTAGGCCAGGCCACTGTCAAGAGTTCCCATGATCCTCAGACACCACCTGGCAACATCTGACAATGCAGTCAACCCACACTTGTTTATGTAATTGTTGGCTCAATACACAATTTATGTAAGTTTGCATTTGTTTATCTGTTTGTGAATTTACTGATCACTGAGTCCACTGAGCTGCAGGTCTTTGTCTGCTTACATTGCATTTTCAAAGCAGTTGGAGGAAAATACCCCAGGAGTGAGATTTGCACTTCCCCTGTCACAAATCTCAACAAGCAAACACAGAAAACTGCACATATAAATAAATAAATAAATAGTGACACCATGTGCGGTCAGACAGAGCATTTCTGGGCTCTGCAAGGAGGGGTTCAGGAAACATGAGGCAGGGAAACTGTGAAGACGTATATATTTATGATGTACAGTGTTCATGCCTGAAGAACAAAATACACAAACCAAAACAAAACTTTACTCCTTTTTGAGTCAAATCTAAACCCATATAACTGGTCCCTCCTTACACAAATACTGTATTACGACAAACACCAGACATACGGCAAACAATCCAATTCGAGTCCTGGCTTAAGGAAAGGCCATAAATCCAAAGCATATTCCGACACTGTAATTCCAGTGGCTGCCCGTCGGTCTTCTCTGCCTCCGGCTCACTCACTCCGCTCCCAGGCCGTCCTCCTGCCTCGCCACCTCAGGATGCCGATCACTTCCCAGTTTTATCAAGCAGTGGAGCCAGTAATTGGGAAGCAGTGGGTCAGGTGTTTCCCCTGGGGTCCAGAGAGGGGCAGTGTCTCTCAGGGTGGTCACTTCATGTGCTGCCCAGCACGGCTTCACAATATATATATATATATATATATATATATAAAGGGCAGCCTGGACAGCGGTTTTTACTGTCCAGCAGGCGCAAGAGAGACACACACAACTATAAACAGATGAGAGTGTGTGTGTGCATGCATGTATGTGTGTGTGTGTTGTAAGAGTGTGAGTGTGTATGTGTGTTGTGAGTGTGTGTGTGAGTGTGTGTTGTAAGAGTGTTTGAGAGTGTGAATGTGTAGTGAGTGTGTGTTGTGAGTGTGTGTGTGGCATGTTGGGGGGGTACTGCGGGGAGGAGTAGGTGTACTCTAGGATTAAAGCTGGAAAATCTGAGAAAATCCCTCCATTTGTTAGACTGTCTGTTAGGGGCTGCCTGCCCTCCCTCTCTCCCTCTCTCTCTCTCTCACTCTCTCCCCCTCGCTCTCTCGCTCTCCTCTGTGTGTTGTGGAGCTCGCTGGGACAGCCCTGGCAGGAGCAGACATGCCGGTTTCGCCTGAGTACAGACTCGGCTCCCTCAGCCGAAACTGCCCTTTATTAGTGGAAGCCCTCAGAGGAGAAGTGCCCCCAGGCATTGCACTACACTGCACTGAAGACCAAGGAATTAAATACATTAATAATAACTATAAATTGATTGAAACTATTATATTGTATTTGAAAGATTCATCATTGTTTATTTGTAATATATTACAATACAGTATGAATAAATGTATTATTAATCTATGACTCTTCCATATGGGAGCTGAGGATTTTTGAGAAACAAGTACGGACATTATTATTATTATTATTATTATTATTATTATTATTATTATTATTATTATTATTATTATTATTATAGCAGGCTTAAGGAAACAGGGAAATACAGCTCATGGAAGGAAATTAAAGGGCTGTTCCTGTTTCCATGACACTTTGAGATACCAGTTGCGGAGGTTTATTTTTTACACAGACTAATAAGGAGGAACAATATTGTGCACCTGTAGTAAAAGTGCACATCTGCCCTGTCAGGTGAGTGCATTGGGCAGCACCTGGCAGTCTGTCAATCCACACAGGAACAGACACTCACGTGAATCTGCAGCTCCCTTATAACAGCTACCTTAAAACTGTGAGCTGCTGTAGAAAGCCATGGCCAGGCAGAGTGTGTTGCAGGTGGAGTGACCATGCCACCTGACTGGGAAACTTTCATTAAGGGCAGGTCCCCAGCACTGCCGCGCTGTTCCCTGCTCCTCCCACTGAAATTCCTCTCCTGGCATCTCAATCTTAATGTTTAATCCCTTGAACATAATTGTAAAAACTGTAATCATAAATATTGAGGTTTCTTGTGTACTTTATTATCTTTGATCACAGATTTTTCTAAGCTGTAGTTAAAATGCTTAATGTTTGTATCTTTCTTTGCTCCCTAAAATAAAAAAAGAAGACGCAAATGTTCCTATTTCCGGTGTGCTGTTTTCAAGGCTTTGTGATAATAATCCTGCCCACAGGACGCTGCTGTTGGCTCGCAGACAGGAATGCTCCAGCAGGTTTTCTTTGTCCTTGAATTTTCTTGGAAGAAAATAAACCGTTTACAAACCGTTTACAAATCGCCTGTTTTCTATGAACAGCAGCCCTCCGCTGGATGGGTTGTGCATCAGGCGGGAAAAATAATTTTCTGCTTCTTAAACTTTTTTAACGATGTTCGTGGTTCTGCACCTGTTTCAGTTTCATTCTGCAATGTGTGTGAGAGATGAGAGAGAGAGTGTGTATGTGAGTGTGTAATTGTTTTAAACCAAGTGAAGTAGGTCAGAACAGAAAATGGGTCTTAGACGATATCCCTGTTTCTATCTATCTATCTATCTATCTATCTATCTATCTATCTATCTATCTATAGATGTGTATAAAAGCAGCACAATGAGCTCCCTGGAAAAAAATAAGAGTAAGATGAACATTGTTAACAGCTTTGATGTATACAGCATGGCTGCTGAGGCGACGTGCGGCACAGATTCTACTCTTTAATTGACATCATTAATTAGCACATTGCTCTGGCCATGATTCTGCCAAGCCATTCCCAGAGTCTCTGAACAGGCCCAACACCAGACCAGCTGAAGGTGTGCAGAGTAGGGTTGTGGTTATGGGCTCGTGATCATCACAGCTCAGCGGAAATGCGTGAGATATTCTGCGAAGTTTGTGATGAAACACACAAACAAGCAAACAAACAATGTTCAGGGTTGTTCCTGTGCTTCTCCAGCACACACTCATTGGGAATTGCCCACCTCTGCTGCAAAAGTGTGACCACTGATGTTAAGCAGTGGAAAGGGTGGGTGAGTGTGGCCCTCAGGGACCACATGGAAGCTCCACCACCAGAAGCCTGCTGTTTCCATCCCCTGAGCCCCAGTGCAGTCGCCACCTCCAAGGCTCACCCATCTGGAGAAGAGCAGTGCCGATGTTCGAGTCGCCAGGAGCCCTGCATTGTCTGCAGAGTAACAAACAGTTAACACAGAACTAGAGCATTCCCACACTCCCACACCTTCCTCGCTCGGATCCTGCCCGCTTCTGCTTCGCCTGCTTTCTTCCGATATAGATATCGGTATATATATGTATTTTAATGACTTACTTTTATTATTTTTGTTTTCTCATCTTCTCTTCTCTTCTCTTCTTTTCGTTTGTCTCCTTGTATTTGTATGTTTGTTTGTTAACTCCGCCTGATTCACCCAACTTCTAACTTCTAAAACAGGGAGATGAAGCCCGCTCAGTTTGTGCGGTACGACTTAAAAACAGTTTGATATCCCTCCACACCGCACCAAACAAAAATAAGAGAAAACGCGGCATCAAATTCTATATTCAAATGCTTAAAGCGAGAAGCCGAAAGGCATCAATCTTGAGCTGTAATTAGGCCCAGCACCGCTCTGATGTGTCTGCTTGATATAGGAGAGCGTGACAGATGTGTATATTAAAAACGGGGGCTTTTTATCACCTGGGACGGAGATTATTGATTGTACACGGCTTCTGTTTAGGTGGGGTGGGGTGTGGGTGAACGGGGGGGGGGGGGGGGGGGGAAGCCAAATAAACATGGATGGAGAGAAGAATACTAAGAGAAGACTTTATAAAATGCAGTACAGAACAAACAGGCTACAAAAAAAGCCACCAAAGAAAAGGGGAGGGCAAGAACCGACTCTGATGTGTGGCCCCGTTTACAGCCGCAGTCAGCAGGGGCCGGTGTTGTGTGGACTGGGGCCACAGCTCTGAAACACAGCCCGGCCCCGCTTTGACTCGTGCTGCAGTCTGCCAGCAACCCGGGGTCCCGGATTACAGCAGCAACACTTAATCACTGGAGGGACTTAGCGAATGATGTGGTTATCAAACGGCATATTTCAAAAAGGATCTGAAAGGCCTTAGGGCGCAGAACAAATAAGACGCATTCAGATCAGGATGAAAGAAAATGTAAATACATCTCAGATCAGGATGGAGGGCTCATTAGCATCAGAGTCAACGAGCGCTGCCAGATCCAGACCGGCGCTGCTGCAAATTAGGACTTTTTCTTTTTTTTTTTTTTCTCTTTTTTTTTTTACAAGAAAAAGACATGCAAAAAGAATACGAGAACAAACACTGTGCTTTAACAAAGCCTGGAGCCCAGAGGTGTGTGTGCGCGGTGTCTCTGCTGGGGGGGCCAGGAATCCTATTTTAAAGCTGATCAAGCCTGTAAACCTGCCTTTGATATTATTTAAACTCCTGTGCTCCCCTGAAAGTGGGAGACAAGCCTATCCAATCCACATGTCCCCTGCACTCGTCTCCCCCTTTCCCCCACATTTTATTGTATTTTATAATATTCATTTGGTTTCATTTTATTATATGTTGACCTGTTGGAGAAGAAACACATTGTCTTGATCTTCACATGAGTCACGGTCAACGAAAGCATGTTCTGTGCTTCGCTGTTGCTGTTGCTTCATTTAGCACAACTCACAACCCTGCAAACCTGCGCTGCTTTGTTCGTGTGAGAATTGAAGCCTTTTCTCTGTGAATTTAAACAAACCAACCAGTTAAATACACACATACATACATACATACATACATACATACATACATGTATCGGGACTGCATTAATGAAGCACGTGCATGCGATTGAGATGGACAGCAACAAGACGGCAGGCACAGTAATTCAACATGCTGATGCTGTAGAGCAGGTAATAAATTAAACCTGTCAAAAGTAACTTAGCTGTTTCATAATAGTTTTTAATCACTTTAACATAATTTCCAGTGTTTATAACTGTGTGTGTGTGTGTGTGTGTGGCAGGATGAACAACATGAATACATTAAGATAATAATGCATCATTCTCATTATCTGAAAATGGGACATCCTTTGCTGGCAGTTACATCTTGTTTTAATACTTATTTCTGCTCTTGTGTTGTTTTGCTCATTTCTATTTTCATTTTATTGATTGATTGATTTATTCACAGGCGGATGCTGCTTGCAGGCCTCGGCAGGAGGCCCCGGAGAGGGAAGCGACAGGCCTGTGAACTCAGAAGCCGAAGTGGGCTGATCGGAGCGCTGGCATTTGCATTGCAAATCTCTCTCTTTTTTGTTATTATTCTTTTTTTGTCCTGATTCTTGTCTTTTTATTTTACCAATTTAAAAAAGTCAATCAGGGGACCAATTCATTAAATCTGTTTTTTGTCTTCCTCTTCTACATCTCTGCTGATGCTTCTCTCTTCTGTGAGGTCTGGGCATGATTGTAGAACTATACTCAAGTAAGTAGCAGCAGTAATAACAGTAGTAGTAATAACAGTATTAATAGCTGCAACAGTAGCACTAGCTGTAATGGCAGCCTCAGTAATATTAATAGCAGTAATAACAGTTGTGAAAACTTGTATGTGTGTGAGAGAGAGAAAAAGTGTGTATGAGAAAGTGTGTGTTTGTGAGTGTGAGAGTGTAAAATACACTCCAGTATAATGAAAACGAGGCCTTTTTGTTAAAAATGAAAGAGAAGGGACAAAAGAAAGCCTGCTATCATGATATCACTTGATCTTCTCCACACAAGACAAATTAGTCTTAGCAGAGCATTATTATCACTGCACATGAGTATTCATATTCCCCGACGCCCGATGCTGCTCAGCTCAGAGCACCTCTCTCTCCGGCAGCTCCGGCTCCTGGCACTGACCTGCGCTGGCTCCTGCACAGCTGCTGTGATCCCCTTGTCTGTTACACTGGATTTTATTACACATGACAGGTTTCACAAAACCGTTTTCCTCAAGGGAATTAAACCTCCGCAGCATGTTAATTACTATAATCGCACATGCCGTCTTTCAAGATAATATTCCCCGTATCCGCTGAGAGAGATAAACTTAACCAAAGATAATTGTTTAGTGGAGGCAATAATAACGGAGTAAATATGAATAAATTGCTTCAATTTGTAAGCCTCTTTTTTATTTTATTTTTTATTATATATATATATATATATATATATATATATATATATATATATATATATATATATATATATATATATATATACTTTACGCACACAGCCTTCATTACAGTATAATACATTCAATTTTAACACACTGAGGTGTAATTTAAGAGAATTATACTTCGTGTAGCCTATATGTGTATATGAAAATAAAAATAATTTTCATTTTAAATTAGTATAATTAGTCCCTGGTTTTACTCCTGTCTGAGTGACAGTTTCTGAATTTACTTTTGTCTGTGGCCCTACTTAAATTGTCCTTGACTGACATGGCACATTCAGCTTTCATTTGAGAGAGGGTGTGAGAGTGTGTCTATGGGAGGGGGCTGTTATGTATTCCATTTGCTGAACACAAAACAATTTCCATATCAATGGAACATATACATTATATATATTTATATAAGCGGCCAGAATATGCGTGTGGAAACGGTTGTTTATACACCACGCCTGTCAACTGACTAGTCAGTCCTACGATGGAGCCACAGTTATGTCTGGCCAACTAAACGGCTTGTAGGCTAAGGTGAAGGAACGGTATCCGTGTGCCAATTTCTTCCGTTGAAGTGCGCATGTCCTGAATTTAGTGTTGTCACAAGCATCTCTATCAAAGACCGCAAGGTATTTTTTTCGACTTTAAATGACCTAGCCTGTTTTTTTCTACTTCTGCAAAACGAACCAAGGCAATAGATTACATTATTAAGAGACGTTTCCCCAGAGCCGCCCCTTCAAACAGGAATTACACGTCCCGTTTGGTGAACACAGGTAAAATGAAGAGCACGTGACTCTAATCGAACGGTCCCATCACGTCACAAGTAACTCGCAAGTAAAAATCGATTCTTTCAGTGGTTGTTGCATCATTGTGAAGATTCCGAAAACTCCACTTTCTCCTGGAGCAGCTTCTATGACAGAGTCAATGGAGAATTCACCAAAAAGCATCACAGGACAAATAAGGTAGTTAGTAGTGAATATGTACAGAGCGTTTTGTTGGTCCGCTGATTCTGGAGGCCTCATTGCGTGTTGTAGGGGGGTGGGATTATACGTACTAGTAAAAGATAGAAGCATCTGACAGAAACACGGAGCCCAACCCTGGCACAGCACATCCGTGTAGTTTTCAATTAGCGAGTGGGTCAAGCCTTTTGATCTGGCCCTGAGTCTTGGTACATTGAAATATTCTGAAATTGAACAAATACATTAATACATAATAAAATAATACAAGAAAAAGATAACATTGCCTGTGCTCATTTACCATACAAGTGGCCCAGCTGTTGCTCAGCTCTCCCTCAGTGACTTTGCTCAGTGCACACCATTTAGCTTCTTATTTACTTCTCCCCTTCTCTTATCTTCCCCTCAGCTCCCAGGGGGCTTCATCAAGAGCTGTTCCTGACACAGTAGTTTCTTTCTTCAGCTGTGAGATATAGGAGGGGGTTACTGCGCTGCATGGGAGACAGGGAGACATGGAGAGCCGATTGAAAAAGCACTCAGTGTCCTCCATTGCTTCCTGCCCTGTCCCCTCCAGGCCAGGGGACCAGCACTGGCCTTCATCACACTGTATAGTAGTGGCTGGTCATGGACACAAGGCAGCCTGAGACAGCATTTTGTGTGTTGGTGTTGTAGTTGCATATTTGTGCTTTGTGTTTTGTGAAGGCAGCATACAGAACACAAAAGATGCCGCAATTTATAGGAATTCAGAACTCAATATCCATAATCTGATAGTGAGAGGCAGGGGATAACAAAATACATTGTGCTTAATAATAATAATAATAATAATAATAATAATAATAATAATAAAACATTTATTTTTAAAAGTCCAAGATTTTTAATTCCCTTTTCGGATTCTATTAGTAATATTAAAGAAATTCACCCGACCCTCCATTCTTTGCATTCTTTTCTGAAGTTAATCCCAGAAGGGAAGTTCTATCCAGCCCAAGAGGATTATGGACCCGCTGCGCTTTTACAATAACCTGACGAGTTTTATCCCGTGGGGTGCTGGCAGGTCATAGCGACCTTTTAATCTGGAAACACATTTTTTTGTGTGTGTTTGTAATGTTTGCAATAGGAGGAGGAGGTGGAGGATGACAAAGATTCCCGGAAGAGGAATGGCTAAAGATCACATAAATCGAGACAAAATAAGACTCGATTTTATAACTGAGAGCTTGGCTGGACTGAATAGATACTGCTGTATTGGACTGTGTCTCTCCAGGACCAGGGCTGGAGACCCCTGCAGGAAGGGGATGACATTACTCAGGAACTTGACATGCTAAAACTGGCCATGCTTCTTCGGCGCCTTTCTGGTGTGTTCCTGTCATGCCGCCACTGCCCTTGCTGTCACTGTTGTCCATGTCGTTCCCCAGCAGTCACCGAGCCCAGGCCTGAGCTACCCTCGACACATCACAGAGAGAAGTGCAATTAAAGGCACACATGAGGGAAGTATAATGGCAGAGTCTGGCCCCCCGAGGACAAACACTCTGTTTGTGTTTTCTTTGTGAGAGAAAGGGAGAGAGGCGTTTCAGCGTAATGGAAAAGCTACCTGTTCCCTGCCTCTGGGGTTAACGCTCTGTGTCCCTGAAGAAGCTGACAGGCTGATCGTCGCTCTACTGCAGGGTTCCCCATTGATATGTCAGCTACACGTAAAAAATTAATGGTGTGATTTCATGGTGTGACGGCCTGCTGTACAGACAAGAGGCAGCAGCAGCCTTGTACTGTACCTTGTATCGCAGCCCTGTATTTCTAACTATCAGTACATATCTGCAGGATATATACACATGTATAAATTATTACTAAAGAAAGAAGGAGAAGCTAAATACAATTAGTAGGAGGAGAGAAGAAGAAGAATCCTTGACGTTTGCCTGAGCCAACAGGAAGCCTTAAACCTGTGCCCTTAAATTTCAAACGCAACAGAATTTTTTTTGTTTTTAAGTGAGAATTAAGGCAGCATTAATACCCGGATCTGTCGATATAGACAGGAGCGTATAGAGGAACATTGAGACTTGCATGTTCACTAGGAGGGGGACCTGCAGGGAGCTGCACCCTCTGAAAGCCAGGCACGGCATGGTGTTTAGGGAAGAATGGGTGAGGGGCCAGGGAGCCGAGGCGCTGTGGTGGGGAAAGAAAGCCATGGAATAACTGCGAGGAAAACCATGTTTATATATTTATAATTTTATTTCATTTATATTTCTTCTCTGTAAGGATATCTTGTACACCAAATATCCCATTGGCGGTAAAGCGCATTCAATGTGTGTAGAAGCCAGAAACAGTCACTTGGTTTAACAAACACAATTACAAAATAAAAATCAACACAAAATAATGGACTGCATGTAAATTACATACAAAAAAATCCATGCCTACTCAGTAGGTAACTACGACATTCCAACTCCTGAATATTTAAATATTTACATTTCAGTTACAAAAATATACTTTTGAGATTTGTTTTGCTTACATTCTTAAGAAATGAAGCTGTGCCCTCAATACTTTCTGCACTCATCCCTTAAAATCCATCTTACATTCTGTAAAAAAATCCCTTTCACCGTTAAGGCCAGACGCAAAGCATCCAATCACACAAACAGATGTGTCAAATCCTCAGCAGGGCTTCGCAAAAGGCACCAAAACGTTTGAAAACTTTTTTTTGTTTAGTTTGTTTAGAACTTTTTGCCACATGTGAAAAAGGGAGAGAAGGAGAGAAACGGAGAGATAGTACCAGTGGGTGATATTTACAAAATAATATAAACTAACATCACTCTTACACATGCTTGAATAGTTAAGTGCTTTTTTTTTTTTTTTTAAACAAAGTCAAAACTCATCACAGCATTTTCACTACAGAAGAGAGAAAATAGATAGAAAATATGGCCCTGGCTAACTTCAAATAATACAATGTAAATATGCAAATAAGTTTTTCACATCAATAGTACCAAAGAATGATAAACAAAAATGGCACATGTACAATATACATATAGCTTATGTATATCAGCAAAGTCTTGTGTGTGTGAGTCCGTATCTGAAATCTTCTGCGCTATTGTCCTTGAGTTTAGGTGCTAGTGCGTTAAGACTTGAGGCGTGAAAGTGTGACTTGGTTGAAATCCCTTTTTCTTGTTTTAATTTGCTTTGTTGTTTATGCTGTTGTTTTTTTGGAAATGTCAGTTTTAAATCCCTGTCAAAGCCTGTTGCTGCTCTTTGCGTAGAAAGTCTAATTTCTCTCTGAAGTTCTACAATTGCATTGGAAAAAAAAATCCCTTTTTCTTTGAGATTCTTCCCTTGTCTTTGACATCTTTTCAGTCTTTTGTTTTACTGTTCAGGTACCGTAAGTGAATTTTAGAGTGAATCCAGAGAAAAGAGGAGGAGTGGAGTGGAAGGGGGGGCAAGTGCCGCTGACAGCGAGTAACAAGTCTTTTGATCGTTGTGTTCAGGAGAAAAAGAAGGGGGTTGGAAACATTTTTAAAAATGGGAAGAAGGGGAGCAGTTGATGAAAAGGAAAAATAAAAAAATCTTAGCAGATTTCAATTGTCCTTGGTGACAGCGTGGACTGCAAGTCTGAGAGGGGGGTGGCGACTGGGGAGCTGTAAATGTTTGTGGCCACAGAGGACGGGAAGGTGGAGGCCACCTGAGTCTGGAACGTGCTGGACACTGAGGGGTAGGTGGTGGCCACCGAGGGAGAGGGGTAGGAGGTGTGCACCGGGGAGGAGTAGCACGAGGGCACGGGGGATGGGTAAGAGGAGACGGGTGAGGGATACGACGTGATGGGGGAGGGGTAGCTGGACACGGGGGAAGGCGCGGACACAGGTGTGGCCACCTTCTCCACCTTCTTGTCCTTCTGCCGCAGGTGGATCTTGGTGTGCCGCTTGCGCTCGTCGCTGCGGGCGAACTTGCGGCCGCAGATCTCGCAGGCGAAGGGCTTCTCCCCCGTGTGCGTGCGGATGTGCGTGGTCAGGTGGTCGCTGCGGCTGAAGTTCCTCATGCAGATGCGGCACTGGAAGGGCTTCTGGCCGGTGTGGATGCGGATGTGCCGCGTCAGCTCGTCAGACCGCGAGAAGCGCCGGTCGCAGGTCTCCACTGGGCAGGCGTAGGGCCGCTCGTGGGGCGGGGTCTTGCTGGGCCGGTTGGGGTACTTGCGCATGCGGCTGGGCTTGATGAGCTGGGACTGGTAGGCGCTCTTCAGGTCCTGGGACCCGGTCTGCGTGGCGAACGCCTTGATGGTGGACAGAGGGGTGAGTGAGGGCTGCTGCTGCTGCTGCGCCGAGGACGAGCGGCCGTCCAGCCCCTGGAATGGCTTCTGGTCGGGTGGCACCAGGCTGATCTCGCCCTGCTGCTGTGGGAAGAGGTAGTCTGGGATCATGGGCACGGGGAAGGTGCTGGAGCAGCCCTTGGCGCTGGGATAGGCGGGCGGGGGGTAGCCCAGGGAGCTGCCGGACGGGCTGGGGAAGGGCTGGTTCTGCTCGGGGAAGATGTCAGGGCTGGCGCTGGAGTAGGTGGGAGCGGCGGAGTAGATGGGGTTGGGTTCGCTGTGCTGCACCGAGCAGCTCATGGCCGGGCTCTGGGAGGCAGAGGACGGGGTGGACACGGAGGAGGACGAAGACGAGGTGGAGGTGCTGGGGGCGTTGGTGATACCCACAAGCCCGCTGACCAGGCTGAACAGCGGCTCGGCCCAGAGGCTGTTGCTACAGTTGGCAGGCTCCAGGGTGAAGCGGCCGGTGTAGGAGATGGGCGGCAGCCGCTGGCCCGGGTAGCTCTGCTCCGGCAGGGGCTTCTCGCAGCTGACTGAGATCTCAGAGAACGTATCTGTGGGAACAGGAGGACAGAGAGGGGGGGGGTTACGCCACTGCACAGATGGGGAATCACTCCCATCTCAGTAACAGCATGCTGCGCGGGAGTTGCAAAACATTTTAACATTCTCCAGGAGTGCCACGGGGTCTCCGGCACCCTGGCGGCTGTGTACAGTGGGAGCATCCTGCGCCGTGCACTGAGCAGCAGCAGGTGCTGACGCAAAGACAGAGAATCCCCCTCTCCCTCCCGTCACACTCGCCTGGCCAACCCAGCATTCACTCCACTACAGCACATCTGCATGCTCTTTCCCCCCTGAATTCAAAGCCAGCTTCATCCCTTTACTTTCATTACATCACATTTTGAAGTTGCACATGCACAGCCATGATGATACAAATGTAATCATTTTTTTAGGTCTATATCTATACAGACATACAGATTTGTCTTTTCAAAAGTAAAATGTGTGCACTATGCAAAGCAGAATTACTGGGAAACTTGCACATTAAGACATTATATTTAGTCCAATACATGAAGAGAGGGAAATTTTATTTTGAAATCAATCTGATTTGAATAGTTACAGCATTTAAACTTCTCAACCCCTAAACATCTACATTTTCTTTCATTCATTCAGCACAGCTCAGCCCATTTCCCCCATTCAATTTTTATAAGTACAATGACTACTGCAGATTATTATTACTGTTACGTTGTTTTAATTCTGCATGTTAATGGATCTTATTGTATTGCATGCATTCATCCTCAGACACTTTGCTCTTACCTCCGTTCAGGTGGTCGTACTGGTCCCCTGTCTCCCCGGTGCTGAAGCCTGTCCCCTCTCCTGCAGACGGAGTGAGGAAGGGAGTCCCGGCTGTGTTCATGAGGATCATCTCCTCCAGTTTGGGGTAGTTATCCATGGGAGAGTGAGGGAAGCTCAGAGGATCTGAGATCTGTAACGCAGGCAGGAGCATCTCTGTCTTGGCTGCAGCCATTCTTCAGCACCACACAGGCTCTGCTCTCGTGCTGCTGTGCGTGTCGAGGGGCGCACAGGTGAGGGGATCACCAGAGCGACGTCTGCTGATAGGCAGCACCTCAGGGGTGGCAGGAGAAGATGCTGATCAAGAGAAACTGCAATCTCTGATGCTTCTCCAGGATGTTAGATTTTTTTTTTGTACGGTTAAAAAAAATCCAGTTGCTTTTAGTTACTGTGAAGCAGAAGGAGAGGAAGATGGTGAAGAGGAGGCAGAGTGAAATGTGTCCTTGTTCATTCCAGGGCGGATGGAGATGTGTGCAGTTAAAGGGTTATTCTTGAGAGACAGTCTGCTTAATTTAGTCTAGTGTCTCTCCGGCTGCGGAGGTGCTGTCTGTCTGTCTGTCTGTCTGTCTGTCTGTCTGTGTCTCTGTGTCTCTGTGTCTCTGTGTCTGACTGTCTGCGGCTCGAGCTCTGCGCTGTTTCTGCGAGCGGAGGATCCCGCTCCGTTTTATACCCTCCTGACGTGACGTACATGTCCATATTAGGACAGGAGGAAGCCCATATTTAGGCACTGCAGTGGGGCGCGTGACGCGGCGGGGGTCCGGCAGCGCGAGAGCGGCGGGGCGGGGGGCTGCGCGGGGCGGGGGGGGCGCGGGGGGGGCGCGGGGGGGCGCGGGGGGGCGCGCGGGGCGGGGGGGCCGGTGCTGCGCGCGGGGATCCCGGAGCACGAGCCCGCCGCCGGAAGCGCCTTATAAGGCCGCGTCTACATAAGGGCCGCTTCCGGCCGGGGCTCCGCTTCCGCGACCTTGTTTGGCGCTTCCGGAGAACGCGCGGCGGAGAGGCGGCGCCATTGAAGTGACAGCGCCTGCGCACTGGACACCAGCGCTTATACTGGACACTAGTGTCTGTACTGGACACTGTCTTATACTGGACACCAGTGCTTATACTGGACACTGTCTAATACTGGACACCAGTGCATATACTGGACACTGTCTTATACTGGACACCAGCGCTTATACTGGACACTCACTTATATCTGAAACCAGTGTCTGTACTGGACACTGTCTAATACTGGACACCAGTGCATATACTGGACACTGTCTTATACTGGACACCAGTGCATATACTGGACACTGTCTAATACTGGACACCAGTGCATATACTGAACACTGTCTCATACTGGACACCAGTGCATATACTGGACACTGTCTTATACTGGACACCAGCGCTTATACTGGACACTCACTTATATCTGAAACCAGTGTCTGTACTGGACACTGTCTAATACTGGACACCAGTGCATATACTGGACACTGTCTTATACTGGACACCAGTGCATGTACTGGACACTGTCTTATACTGGACACCAATCCTTCTACCCATATACTGGACACCAGCGCTTATACTGGACACTCACTTATATCTGAAACCAGTGTCTGTACTGGACACTGTCTAATACTGGACACCAGTGCATATACTGGACACTGTCTTATACTGGACACCAGTGCTTATACTGGACACTGTCTTATACTGGACACCAGTGCATGTACTGGACACTCACTTATACTGGACACCAGTGCATGTACTGGACACTCACTTATACTGGACACTGTCTTATAGTGGACACTCACTTATACTGGACACAGTCATATACTGGACACCAGCCCTTCATACTGGAAACCAGTGCTTATACTGGACACAGTCTCTTATACTGGACAGATCCAGCCCCAGTGCGCGCAACATGCACAGCGGCGGGCGTGTCGTTTCATTGCGCGCTTTGCACAGCAGATCTGCTCAGCCGCGCTACCAACCGGGATTTAATCACGACACAATTATGACCAGATAGAGCGATAGATAGAGCGATAGAGCGATAGATAGAGCGATAGACAGATGGGTAGATAGATACTGGTGTAACTGAGAGCGGTCTGTCGCTGCGGTGCTGCTCTCGGGTTTTGCTGCGCGGTTGTTATTGAGGGTCTGCGGCGCCTTCAGTCCGGACTCAGCAGCGCAGCGGCGCCGGCGACACGGACTCGGGTCTGGAGAAGAGAGGGAAGGAGAGAGGGAGAGAGGAGAGGAGAGAGGGAAGGAGAGAGGAGAGAGGGAAGGAGAGAGGGAGAGAGGAGAGGAGAGGAGAGAGGGAAGGAGAGAGGGAGAGAGGAGAGGAGAGAGCAGAGGGAAGGAGAGAGGGAGAGAGGAGAGGAGAGAGGGAAGGAGAGAGGAGAGAGGGAAGGAGAGAGGGAGAGAGGAGAGGAGAGGAGAGAGGAGAGGAGAGAGCAGAGGGAGGGGGAAGGGCCGGGAGCAGCGGAGCGGTCCGTCTGTGTGTTTGCTCTGCTGTGGGTCTGCTTGGCGCTGACGGCGGTGCCTCTGGGCGGACGGGACGGGCAGACAGCGCTGAAGAGCCGGGGCGCGCAGGGCGCTTTATTGGGGGGCTCCGGCGCTGTGGAGGTCTCTGCGCGGGGCTGCTGGCAGGACAGGCCGCCGGTCTTAGATATGATGTGATTATTATTATGCATTTGAAATTATATTCATTAAGGTACCTCCCTCTGTGACTTTTCCCCCACTTACTGGAATAAATGTTACATTAACAATGAAATGGGTCCATTGATTGATTGAAACCAACAGTAAAAGGAAATGTAGACTGATTGATTAGTGGATCTGCGTTACATCATTATGTTTCCCTTTAATAATAATAATAATAATAATAATAATAATAATAATAATAATAATAATAATAATAATAATAAAAACAAATCTGCGCCTTAATCTCTCGCTTATGTAACGTGGGAGATCTTCCTTCTACCCATCTCTAACCCAACCCCTCATAGTTGGCAGACGATGCCAGTGTGTTGGTTGGACGGTCGGTGATCTATACAGAAAGCAGCTCCCAGAGGTGTTCGGATCCTGTAGCAGCCCCGTATTCTGCCAGCTGCAGTGGCGGCTTAGAAGTAATTTGTTACAGCTGCCTCAAAATTGACATGCACTACCCCAGCCTGCTTGTGCGTGTTTGTTAACTTTACTGACACATTGTATTTGTATATTACCCCCCCGCACTGTTCTCTGTGCGATGTTTTTTTCTGTTTACGGTGGTACATTCTGCAGTCAAACTTTGCACTCGCACCTGATAAGCATTGCCCGTTTGACCCAGGCCAGTGTGCCAGTTGTTGATGTGCATCTCTCTCTCTCTCTCTCTCTCTCTCACAGGTGGTGGGTTGTCCCGGGTCCGACACGCCAGGGATTTTCTCTGCTAGTTCGCATAGCTACCAGGTCCCTATTTTTAAAACACTGCAGTATGCTGCCCTCGGAGGGGGAGGAGGGAGGCACGGGGATTCACTCCGCACAGAGCCGGGGATGTCGCCGCTGCTGTGCCCATCTCAGCCTCTGCACATCATGACTGCGGGATTGTTCCAAATATTATCATACATGTCAGCACGTCTGGCAGCAGGTGTGTGTATGTTTTTATGTGTGTGCGTGCATATATTAATGTGCATTACACAACGGGTTTCCTTTCTGGAGGGATGCTCCTGTAGCCTGCGATCGACCGCCAGGCAGCTTCCCTGCTCTCCTCCGCTCAGCTGTGCCTGGGTCGCTCCTGGAGGAATGCCAGGTGCAAGCCGCCGACGCAGTGAGATCTTACTGCGCATGCCTACACATCCCCCGCCTCTGTTATTTAAGGTGTATCCCCTCATTTCCCTCTCAGAAAGCTGCTGAAATTTGGGTCAAGGGGAACTGGCACAGATTTTGAGCAGATGTGAGGAGAGTGTTTTTTGTTTTTAATTATAATTATTAAATATTGTTTGAAAGAAAACAAAATCATCCTTGCTGATCCATAGAAGTGGCAATAATGATTTGTCTGCTTTTTTGTATCGACTCTCGGCACAGCCAGTTCTCAGTCAGTGAGCTCTGTGATTTCTCAGTACAAACTGTCAATAGCATCAATAGCAGCTGTTTTAGGACCTACCTACCTGAATTAATGGATTCCACTACCTGACTTAAGGCTGGGGTCAGACACCGCAGAACTGTAATGCAGGCCTACTGGACAGCAAACACCGCAGAGGGTGCAGAGCCAGCAGTGCAGTGAGGTCAATGTTTTGAAGATTACAACCTCTCTCTCACACACACCTACAAACACACACATGCATAGATACGCATGCACAAAAGCATGCACCCACAAACACACAGACACGGATGTATATTCTTCCATTTGGGTTGTGGGGTCCCAGGTTGTCGACCCATTTGGATGTTTTCAGGGTCATGTGGCGGAGTGAGCTCCATGGCCCTTCCCTCTCTTCCCCGGAAGGCATTTTCCTGCTTTTAGTCAGTAGAAAGAAAAAAAAAAGGAGAAGAAGAATAAAAAAAGAATCGTCATCCAATATTGATGAGCTTGAATTAGAGCAGCTCACAAGCAGAAAGGCACAGATGTGGGAAAAGTAGAGGGAGGGAAGGAGGGGGTGGGAATCCTTTGGGGATTAAAATAGATGTTATCAAATAATAATAATAATAATAATAATAGTAATCATTTAATAAGAAAAATAAGTCCACACAGACTTTGTGAGTACATTGTCTCCTACTGGATGAATTATGTGCATCTGACCATTCCTCATCTTTAGTGTAGCGTTCGTGATTAATTCATCTTGAAGCCACACTATTGGTGGGGGAGTGTGCGTTCAATCCTAATGTGTAATTACAGCAGACATGTCTTTTTTCTTTATAAAGCGGTAGCATTTATGTTGCAGCAGTACAATAAAACAGGCAATAATAGACATCATTAATATTTTAGTACCTATAGTACACTAATGAGAGGATAGCATGAGGCAGTGACATCATGGTACAGAGGGAATGCCCTGTCCTACATTTAGAGATGTATAATACAAAACCTGCCTACGCTCTATATGCAAAACACACTGACATATGGAACATTAACAACATAATAATAATAATAATAAAGCAATAATAATAATAATAGTGAGAAAGAAAACCCTTGTGTAATGATTGGCTTGCATGACTTAGGGATTCACCCACAGTGAAAGTTAGATCTGACACAACCTCCTGCAGAATTAACTTGTTTGTAATCACTCCCTCCCACGCGGTAGAAGGGCCCTGGTGAGCTGCACACTGGAGTGGAGTTCTCCCTCACCTACACACACACACACACACACACGCACAGACACACACACGCACACGCACACAGCGGCTATCCTCTCTCTGTCCTCACTGGGCTTGCTGTGCTGTTAATATTTAATCAGGCCTCGGTCTTTTTTATTGAGAAGAACATTCCTCACTCCCACACGGCAGTGGAACACTTTACTGTGCAGAATTAATTACGGCACCTCTGTAATTGTCTGTGTCTCTCCCTGTGTCTCTTTTTCTGGCCATGCGTCAATATGTCGACATGCCTCTCTGCCTGTCTGTCTATATCTGTTTATTTATCTACATACCTGTCTGCGTGTATGTCTGTCGGTCTATATATACACAGTATATATACTTTATATGTAAGTGGCTTACATGAATCGCAGATTCTGTACTTAAACACTCCTACCAACACTCAGTCCTACCAACTGCCCCGCACCCAGACCCTGCTACCCTGCATACTGGGTAAGATGAAAGACCAGAAGCTGCACATCCTGGGGGGCTCTGATGCCGTCTCTGGAAAGCTCCGAGCCTCTTCCAAACAGGAGGGCCTCGTTCACATCAAGGGGATCTTTAAGACCTCTTATTTATATAGTTATTTATTGTTTTGTCATTTCATTCTGATCTGCTCTTTTCAAGTCTCAACAAAGGGTTCCTGATTTACAAGACTGAAATAAAAGCGAAAGTGTTTGCATAATCGTCTTGTTTTATAATCCTGATACACACAGCATAATGTGTGTACGTTTGTGTCAGTGAGTGAGTGTGCGTCCGTGTTTGTATAGGTGTGTGTGTGTGTGTGTGTGTGTGTGTGTGAGTGAGTGTGTGTGTGTGTCCATGTTTGTATAGGTGTGTGTGTGTGTGTGTGTGTGTGTGAGTGAGTGAGTGTGTGTGTGTGTCCATGTTTGTATAGGTGTGTGTGTGTGTGTGTGTGTGTGTGTGTGTGAGTGAGTGAGTGAGTGTGTGTGTGTTTCCATGTTTGTATAGGTGTGTGTGTGTGTGTGTGTGTGTGTGTGTGTGTGTGTGAGTGAGTGAGTGTGTGTGTGTCCATGTTTATATAGGTGTGTGTGTGTGTGTGTGTCCGTGTTTGTATAGGTGTAGGTGTGTGTTTGTGTGTTTGATGTGTGTGTGAGTCCAAGTTAGTATAGGTTTATGTATGTGTGTGTGTCCGTGTTTGTATAGGTTTGTGTGTGTGTTAGTAAGTGTGTGTCAGTGTTTGGATAGGTGTGCATGTGTATGTGTATGCATGTGTGTATGTGTGTGTGTGTGAGGCACACTGAGACAGGCAGCTCGAACATAATAAAAAACAAACGAAATAAGAAAATAAAACTGCAGGGGAATGTCCTACACTGCGCAGTGAAAACACCCCATTAGCCTGTTACTCAATTACTCACACCCACATGGCAGGGATTGGCTTCGCCTCGGCGCTGGGGAGCCCAGCGCTGACTTTCCACAGGGGGACAGCAGCCAGTCAGCAGCAGAGACGGCAACAGCAACATTAACCTGCTCTCTTCCCATGACGTTGGGTATGCAAAGCACTTCACTGAAAACAAAACAGGAGTTGATAACAGTATTAAAGCAGTGGAAAGGTTAAAAATGACCCTGCGTTTGAATTCAATAAAAAAAAAGGGCTTATAATGTTACCAGTGTTTTGTTCTAACATCTCCCGGACACAGCGCTGTGCATGTCAGTGAGGCTTTCCATGAACTTAGTACCATATCCACAGTAGTTCTTACTACTGTCATATGAACTGCAGCAAAACTACTAGTTGTACTGTGCTTACGTGTTCAAAATACTTACAATTTGTATTGGACAAAAATGTACTTGTAAAAGTCTATTAACTACAGATTTCTATACCGTGGTATCTTAGTACTGTGGTATGCTGGCAAAAACTATGGCCCACATTCATTAGACTGTATGTGTGTATGTGTGAGAGAGAGAGAGAGTGTGTGTGTGTTTGCATTTTGTTTTTTAAAGAAAAAAAGGTTAATTTATCTGCTTTTTATAGATATGTCCCTACTATGTTTACTATTGAGTGCATAGCTTAATAACCAGAGTCTGTAATTCGCCCTTTGGGTTTGTGTCAAGAGTGTGTCAGGTAAGCTTGTATTGAGAACACACTGCACATCTATTCATCTTGTTTCCCTTAATCAGTCTGGTTTACAACTGTGGTTGTTCAGCCGCCCGCGCCCGCCTCCCCCCCACTTGGGGCAGCCTAGCTTACAGGTTTTTATTTGTTGTGCAATCCACCTGCGAGGATTCCCTGTGAGCTAATACTGTGTGTGTGTGTGTGTGTGAGTGTGTGTGTGTGTGTGTGGGGGGGGTGTTGGGGTGTGTGTATTAGTGAATGTTTATGTGTGTGTGTGTCTGTCTCTCTGGGCTGTGTCTCCTCCATTCAGACTCCACACAGAGTTTCTCTTCCTGGTCTGTTCACTGTCATATTGGTTTTATTCTGTCCTCTTCCCCCCTTCGGCACCAATCCCAATGCCTCCCCGTGACAGTTTCTCACCTCTTATTGCCTGTCAGCGGCTGACAGCCCAGGTCACGGATTGTTTTTTGCTTCTTGTTTTCTTTTTTTCTTTCCAAAACAACAAGAAAGAGGAACAACAATAGGAAAGAGAGCGAAAGGGAGACACTCCGCACGCGAGAGAGAGAGAGAGAGAGAGAGAGAGAGAGAGAGAGAGAGAGAGTGGTGGGGGTGGATGGAAACTGAGAACCTATTGGAAGCAAATCCTACCTTGACTTTGTCTGCACATCACTACTCTCGATATCACACAGGCATCAAGTGAAAAACAAGGGCATGTTCGACGCAATGAACGAAATGAACAAATTGTGACTGTGTGTGTGGGGGGGGAGAGTGGACGAGGCGGTCATTTACTTGTTTTTTTTTTTTTTGGTTTTTTTCTTCCCCTCCTCTCTCTGAGTCTCACTTATCTTCATCTTGGTGTTAACGGGCCCTGGAGTCGGTCCAGGTTCTGGCTCTCTAGGGCTCCTGCGTGACTGGCCCGCTGACGGCTCAAACTACACAATGCACAAGCGTGGCAGGTTCTGGCTTTCAGGTGACTCTGATCGCAATCCTGGCATCTTTCCAGTACGATACGATATGGCAGCAGTGCACGTTCTGTCCCACCAGATGTATATGTCCAGTTTGGCTATTTGGAGTCTCGGCAGATGCCATGGAAAGCTTCTGTGTGTGAGGCGTTTATGCGCTTGTGTGTGTGTGTGTGTGTGTGTGTTAGCCTTACATTTCCCCTTTGCTGTTGTTGTTGTATCATATTCAGACTTCAAGGCCCATGCTATTCTTGCCTCTGATACAGCGTCTTAAAAGCTCTGTCAGCCTGTTTGAGCACAAAGCCCGCCGCCTGAAGCTTGTCTGCTTTTATTAAAACTTTAGGCATTTCTGTTGCATTGTGAAATTGATTTAGGAGAACTGCCAGTTCTCAAGGCTGTTACGTCTCCCTTATCCTTATTTCTTATTAACCTGTCTGTCTTTCGGTCCATTTGTTTCTGCCTATCCATCAGTCACTGCCACGCTGCTTTTGTTTTCATAAAGATCCTGTCACTCTGTCTCTCTTTTAAAGCACACGGAGGTTTGGAATGCTTGTATTCTTAAACTCAGGTCTAACTAGATTTAAACTTATATATAAGTTATATATATATATATATATATATATATACACACACATAAAATAAAATTCAACTCACAGCACAGGTGTCTTGTCCATGAGAATAACCTGAACAAATATCTCTGGAGCCATTGCCCTGTGTGTGCTTTATCTTAGCATTTATCTTTCCTTTTCTTCTTTACCACAAAGCCAAATATAACTTGCTGTGCTTGGCTTGTTGGCTCTTGTTTTGTAATATATTGCTGGTTTGCCCTTTGATTTTCCTGTATTTTAATGTGAATTTGTCTTTTCAAAGAGCATCATCTATCAACCTATGCATCTCCCCATCTCTTGTGTTGGCTGCCTCTCTATAACGCAAGGCCTCTGTGGGATGTGTCTCCCATTGGGCCTAGGCCTTAATCCATGGGCACCCAGAGACTTAACTTAAAAACTGATTTGAGTTCAATTGAATTCAAAGTTTTGTTTTAAAAAGTTAAAATTGTAAGAAGAACCTGTTGCCCTCAAACGCCATGAGTTTTCAGTTCTGTTTGATGGATGCATTAGATAAGATAATATGTATATATTTATATATACATACACATACACAGTGTATTTCATTTTCATCACAATCCAATCTAGACTGGATTTCTTTGGGTTGGCTTGCGTCTCCTCTAATTCCTGCAGTTCTCAGACAGGGTCACTCTATCTCTCCCTCTCTGTGTGTGTGTGTCTGTCTGTCTCACTCTCTCTCTGGAAATCCCCGTTCCTTCCTCACATTTTTGGCCGCCTGTCAAATACAGTCCAGATGGCAGAGGCACAAAGGGAGCCAGCAGACTGGAGACAATGCTGGGCTGTAATTCCACTCCCCAGTCTGGTCCCTGCGCGCTCGCTGTGGCGGCTGTCTCTCTCGCTGCCTGTCTCTCTCACTGCCTGGGCTCTCTGATCTCACTGAGCTACCAGGGCCACAGCTAACCCTCTAAATCTATCAGGGAAATTTTGATCAGTTCTTCACAATGGACTGGACACCCAGAGACCAAGAAAACCCAAAAGGGAGGAGGAAGTAGGTGAGCTGGAGAAAGCTGGTTCTCCAGTGGGAGGGCACCTGGGTTGGGGGTCAGGGAGTAACTCGTGGATACTGGGAGCTGTGGTTCCTGTTGACCATGGCCTTGTATCCCATCACTGCATCACAGCCCCCAGCTCTGTCTCCCTCTATCCACCCCCAGCTCCGCCTCTCTCTCGCTTCTTTTTTCTTTTCCCTGCTACACCCCCTGTCCCAGTCGCTGAGAAGGAGAGCACGTGTTTTCAGGTCGCTGTGTTTGTATTGTTGTTCAAATACACACACCCACTCTTCTGTACACGTGTCCCTCCACACACGCACACACACTCTCTCAATTAGTCCCACTTAATCTAGTCACGTTATCAATTACACACATAGAACTTTGTTTAAAGGACTTTTTTCATTGATCACTTCAGAGATTCTTCTTCTGGAGTCCAAGTGTCATCCTGTCTTATTACATATTAATTTAGTGTTAAATTCATCCACTTTAAAATCTCATCTACAGGATTGGGAGCTGGTATGGGGATTGGTATGATCTTCCGCGAACTGAGCTGGAAACCTCTGAGATAAACATATTATTTCTCCTTTTCGTGATGGAAAGGGTGTTTTTCAGTCAGGGGCTGGCCTCACAAATCACAGGGCTTGTGTAATCTTTTCAGAAGCTCTTTTCAGAAATAGTGTTGTGTAATCCGATTTCTTTTAAAATCCTTTCTTGGATTGTTGTTCTTGTTTTCTTTTGTCTTGTCTTGTTTTGCTGTACAGTTATTTCACACAGTAATTACATACCCTACTCCCTGTTTGCATAAGGCACTGAACGTGTGTTTTTTTCCCCCCTCCATATTTGTTGATGAAAGGCACTGTAAAAATGAGCCCCAATGAATGGAGAGTGATGGCTAGAAAGACAAAGGGCCTTGACTGTGGCTTTGTTTGCTTTTCCTCCGCTGCGGTGCTGTGTTTTGAATATGCCAAGGTAACTGTATTCTAATGATGAGCAGCTTTCTGTGTAAATGCTGTCTCTGTTGCTGTGTGTGGAAACTGCTATCTGATTATTTCTAATGCAGGGAAAGTTTTCACATGAAACCTCATAGCCTCTGATGAGAGATTGAAGATTGAAATGCAATTTCAAAAACAGACAAGGTAGCAGAAGCACACGTAGAAGGAGAGGACAGAGAAAAACAATTTGAACCTTTCACCAGAATGATTTTGCCTGTTCATGTGTATGAGCTATTTCAGTCCTGCGGCTTCACTAGAACACAAAACAGGAAGTGATGCGGCTTCCTGTGCTCCATGATATCAGTGCAAGTTTCTGAGGCGGGGCGAGCTGCTCGTGGAGCATCGGAAAGCGGATATGGTCAGACGAAGATCTGTGTTACTGGCACCGTCACAAAAACAAGCATCTGCTCGTGGTTAAGAACAACAGGAGACCGAATGTGTACAAGTGTGAAAGTACCATGTCAGAGCAGCAAACCAGGCTGCCTGCATGGTGCCGCAACTCCCTGCTGGTGTGATTGCATTATTCGCATGGCCATAAATATTGTCTCATTGTGTTTGTCAATACTGCTATCTCATCTTTCTCTTACTTTGTCTGTAAACATATACATACATGTACCTATGGACGTCTACAGCATATCCTTTTGTGTAAAAAGACAATGTAGTAAAATAAAATGTTTCCTATCAAGTTACTGTGTTTCAAGGAACTGCAAGAGAATGTACATCCTGGAGCCGTTGTATTAAATCAAACAAGATCAGCCAGGTTACAGTAGAGCCGTCTCTATTGACAGCTGTGGAAGGTACTGTAGCAGTTACAGGAATTCTGCTTTCTGTTATACTGACACTGCTGTGACTTCAGGTCTTGGTAAATAAAATTATGAATAAATACAGAATTTGCAGGTTCGCAAGCACCTACAGGTTCATGACTTAGTTACTCACAATAATTTGAACTGAATAATCTATGGCTGTAGAGACACAAGATCTTTACTGTAGTGTAGCAGTTCAGCAACAACTAGAGTTGAGTATACAGATGGGTGACAAATTAATGGAAAAACCAACATAAAGTGTCTCAGTAAGGTGTTGGGCACCACGAGCCGCCAGAACAGCTTCAATGCTCTTGGCACAGAACACCATGAACACCATTCTTCCAAAAGATATTCCCTCATTTGGTATTTTGATGATGGTGGTGGAGAGCGCTGTCTAACATGTCGGTCCACAATCTCCCATAGATGTTCAATTGGGTTGAGATCTGGTGACTGCAAAGGCCATAGCATATGATTCACATAATTTTCATACTCATCAAACCATTCAGTGAGCCCTCGTGCCCTGTGGATGGGGGGCATTGTCATCCTGGAAGAGACCACTCCCATCAGGAGAGAAATGTTTCTCCATAGGATAAAGGTGATCACTCACTCATTTTCAGTGAAAATGCCCCCCACAGCATATGAGCCTCTGGACCCGCTCACTGTAGGGGTCCAGCAGTCAGGCCTGTACCGTTCTCTCACCCACTTGTCGAGAACACTAGCCAGTTGAGCGTCTGTGTGACTGAAGCTCCTGCCATTCGTGCCCCAATAATCACCCCTCTTTCAAAGTCACTTAGATCCTTTCCTCTTGCCAACTTGATCCAACATCGAGGTCAGCTGGGCCTGCTCAGCATTTTTATTCATGCCACAGAGCATGATAGGATCTTAACTGCTTAATTGCATCATGCAGTACACCTGTTTGGAGGCATCTGCATTCGTTATGTTCCTCCACTCATTTATTAAGTTTTTCCCTTTAATTTGTTACTCATCTGTATATTGTTGGTTTTCTGGTTTTGTTTATCTTTTTGCTGACATTGAGTTAGTATAGACATGTGGCGGCAGGTGGGGGGGTGTTGATTTTTGCAGATTTAAAATTCATCCTGCTATCAGATGCTCTTTACAGATTGTTCAATGAGACAATGAAGGAGGAACTACAAAAACAACAAGAAGAAACGACAACAGTGCCTCAATAAAAGCGAGAGAGTGGCTTTGTGTTGCTCTGTATAATCTTATCAGCACGGCTGAGTGGCAGAACACAGGACTTCTCGTTGGGCTGGGCTGGGCTGAGCTGGGCTGGGCTAGCATGCAGCTTCATGTTCCCTGTAGCATGCCAGGCACTGTAAGAAGTAATTCTGGAAACATGTTGTCATTCCATTGCCCCACCTTGTAGCAAAAGTATTACTCTGTTTTCATTTTGTATGCATTTATTTATTTATTTGTGTCTGCCAAGCTCCAGAGTAACATTCCAAGTGTCTAAATAAGAAATAAAGAAACTCAAATGCCCCGAAACCTGCCCTCTCTGCCACCCTGCATGCCCTTACTCCACTGGACAGGTGTACCTTAGATGTAAAGCAGAAGAAGTGGCTGTGTGGTAAAGCTGATGTTCCAGGTGAGGAGTGTAGTCTCAGGATGCTGCTGTATTTAGGACTCATTAAGACTAATCACACTGACTGAGGAGCAGGTCGACGAACCCTCCACTCTCTACAGCTGAGTTCGTCCCACCCTGGGAAACACTCCCTGCCCCACCGGCCGCCTTTCAGGGAACACACCACAGCATCTACACAGAACGGATTCAGGGCCACCTTACCTGTAGAGCAAGCCGTACCTGTCTGAGCAGCTCGTATCCTAGACGGGCAGCCGCAGCCGACACAATGCAAGGCAAGGAGGCCCATGTGACTGCAAACCAGAACTGTGAGTCCTGGGGCCGGGTCTGAGATTGACTGACATCTTCAGTATGCAATACAGGCTGACTGGGTTCACAGTTGTGTGTGTTTGTGTGTGTGTGTGTGAGAGAGAGAGAGAGAGAGAGAGAGAGAGAGAGAGAGAGAGAGAGAGACAGATAGTGGAAGAGACTGCTTTTGTCTCCTCTTGTTATTCTTTGGACAGGAGGCTACAGACAGACAGGCTCTGAGACCCCGTTCCCTGCCGCACACAGAGCACAGGGCTTGGGAGCCGCTGTCTCTCTCATATGCTGGTTCTCCATCCCTCTCTCTGCTTCCTCACTGTTTCTGTGGTTTCGGTTCTGCTGTCAGATTCAAACATCCCATTTTTCACCCGCACCCCAGGGCTCTCTTGGCCGGCTTTACTGGCCTGTGAACAGAACTGCACCGACGAGTGAACAGACACGTTGGGCTGGGGGGGGGAGTGGATGTGTGCAATGCCAACCCCCCTCCACCACCAATCTACTCGACTACGAGTCATACATGGACTGTTGACTGAGGCTCAGAGTAATCTCTTATCTGTGGGATTCTGGGCCCTGGCCTTTTTTTCTGAGAGTTTTTATTTGATTTTTTACTGGCTTACTCTTGGAGCTCTCCCTCTCTCCCTCTCTCTCTCTCTCTCTCTCTCTCTCTCTCTCTCTCTCTCTCTCTCTCACTTCCACTCCAGTCCAGTCCAGACTGCTGCCCTGCATGCCCTGTATTGGCCAGCTCCTGGTTAACAGACGCTAAAGCTATTCACACTGTCCTTTTTCCTCACTGTTGAGATAAAGGGAGAGAGGGAGGAAGGGGCTGCTTGGAGGGAGGGGGCAGGATGCACAGTTGCACAGGACAATAAGTCACTGCCTATCCATGGGAACCAGTCTTGAAAGTCGTTTTTTTCCCCACCTTTTCCTAAACGCCATTATCCTCAATTGTCTCCAGCACCTTTGACCATTCACCCTTCCAGAGAGAAAACAATTAAATGAAATAAATGATAGAATTGTGAAATAAAGCAACGTGCTTCTCTCTGAAGATGAAAGCCCTGAACGCTGAAATCCCCCCTTCTGCTGAGATGAGTCATCGGAGCCGTCAACTAGCCAAGCAAAGGTCAGCAGACCAGCAGGAAAAGTAAAGGGGAAGAGAAAAAAAAGAAAAGAAGAAATAATAATACTTAAAAAAGGAAAAGCTTGTTTGATCTGAGTCCAAATCATGCCTTTGTTTTTGTTTTGTTTTAAATTAGTTTTAACTCAATTGAGCTCATTTGAAAAGTCTGGAATGTCTAAAAAGAGAGAGAGAGAGAGAGAGAGAGAGAGAGAGAGAGAGCGAGAGAGAGAGAGAGAGAGAGAGAGAGGGGGGGAAAGAGGGAATGAGGGAGAGAGGGAGGGAGGGAGGGAGAGAGCGAGAGGAAAGCAATATAGGGAGGGAGAGAATTCGAGAGCAGGGGAATTCCAGCTCGCACAGCTGTGCAGATTGTGAAGCGAAAAGCCGCTGAAGTAGTGACCACAACGCAAGCCAGCACTCCGGATCGCTGGCTGTGGAGATAACCTAATTCAATAGGGCCAGTGAGACTCTGCCAAACTCCCTCTAATAGCTTTCTGACACTCAGGATGCCTGGAAGGCCATTAGGCACTGATTCAAACATCTTCATTTGCATTTAACAGCCATTCCACATGCAGAAAATGAGTTACCTCAATCTCATTCGTTACTAATAAATGGATTAGATAGATAGATAGATAGATAGATAGATAGATAGATAAGTGAGTTATTAAGGTGTTATAAGGCACTTGGCCATCTCATCACACACCAGGCTGGGCCAGGTCACCTCTGGCGCAGAGTGTTCTCCTGAGTCTGTAAAATCTGAGCTGTCAATCACAGAGACCACAACCCAACCGGAATCCGTCCACGGGTCACGATCTCAGTACATGAAATCAATCTCCTCTTATTCTGAGGAGTGACTACAGACCAGGGCTGTCCACCACAGAGAAGCAACAGCAGCAAAATCCCCCTCTTCAAATTGCGTGTTATGTTGTCTAAGTTCACACACACACACACGAACTTGATCTGTGAGAGAGCTCAGGCACCCCCTACCCCCTCCCTCTCTCTCATACACTGTCCCACTCTCTCTCTTTCTCTCTCACACACACACTAGAGGTAGAGAAAGCCTTGCTATTTTAAACCCCGCTCCCCTCCTCTTTTTCCTCTCCATTCACTGTCGGACAATGACCGATACGCAGCCCACCTCGGTCAGTGTAGCTATTTTTAGACCTGTTTGTCTGCCCCACACTACAGAGAGAGGGGGAGAGAGAGAGAGAGTCTTCAGCATAAAGTTATTTCAGGAACGCTAAACTGACTCAAACGTAGACTTTTTCATTTTTCTTTTTCTTTTCTATTCTTTTTTTTTCTTTACCCCTACCCCCTCCAAGAACAGTCTCTCCACTTCCCTCTAGCTTACCGGAAGCTTACTCCTATTTTAGAAACTTTCCGGCTGCTTTTCACTCATCCTCTCTGTCTCCTTCCCTCCCTCCCTCCTTCCCTCTCCCTTCTTCCCTCCCTCTCTCTTAAAGGTCTCTTACAGCAGTAACTTTCCTAATATGAAACGTAAATGATGGGAGAGAACAAAAATAAACAGATCACATGTTGCCAGAAATAGATTAAATTAAAATAAAGAAAAAGACAAAACAGAGTAAGACAGAAAAAGAAAGAGAAAGAGTATTTTCTTGGAGAGTGACTAGTTCCTAGTTGCACAAGACACCCAAAGCATTGCATAACTTTTCCTTTAACTCCAGCTTCACTGTGTTACAGTATGTTGTGTCACACCCTGAAACCTCAGGACTCGAACACATTCTCAGCTTAAGGAGTTTTATTCAGTAGGCCTCTGGAGTTTATTTGCAGTTGAATGACAAATAAAGAGGAGGTGCAAATCCCCACCCCTTTTGACAGACTTCCCTACACACTACGTTCTCCCCTCCACGTCCCCGATCACATAGGTCTGGTCTTACTATCCCCACTGCCTCAGCCGTCCAGGGGAAGTCTTGAACAGGGGCGGGTCTGAAGGGCTTCCATCCAGGGAGTTTTCCGAAACCTGATCGGATATCGATACAGTTATCCAATCAGGTTCCGTAACATTTCACTTCAGGAGCAATAGAGAAACTGGGACAATTAAGCAATTAAACAGCTCAATTATGTAATGAAGAGGCCAGGCTGGGTTCCGGCTCACCTCAACCCTGTGCTGAGAGAAGTGGTTATTGAAGATGGAGACAGGAATGCAGAGCACTCTCCCTGTCTTTCTCTCTCTCTCTCTCTCTCTCTCTCTCTCTCTCTCTCTCTCTCTCTGTGTGCTTTAGCTTTCAGAGGGGTTCCAGCGTCTCTACACTCCAGCCAGTGAATTGATATTTGTGCAATTACCCGCACGGAGTGGCACTCACAGGCTCCTTCTGAACGCAGTCAGCCTCAATTTTCTTTAAAATGTTCCTCTGCAGGGCTTTCTGCCGCTGTAATTTGCGCATCGCAGAACATTAGCTGAAACACTGGGAGCTTCATTATCTCAAACAAGTGTAAAGCACATTGATTGCACTTTTAGCCCTGCACTTACTGTATCCTACTTTTAATATATATATATATATATATATATATATATATATATATATATATATATATATATAACAAAACCAAGGAAAAAATATATATATCACTTTGTTTTTGTTAAAGAGGGAGAGAGGACAAGTAAATTATTTTTCTCTTTTTTTTTTCTCTTTGCTCTGATTTATATATAAATATATATATATATATATATATGTGTGTGTGTGTGTGTGTGTGTGTGTGTGTGTGTGTGCATAATTCTTTTTATTTTTATCTTCTCATCCTTCAGCAGCATTAATTGAAGGCCTTCATTTTGAGAACAACTGATATAACTGGTGATTGCTTTTAAAAACGTACATAAATGAATTTATAAATACTTTACAATACTTCAAAAGGAAGAAAGATCGTTGTGTCAACACCATGGTGAAAGGAACGCGACAAACTAATTCTTAATTGGACCACCTGCTGACGACAGAGGGATATGAGAGACGTGTCATTTTACTTTCATGAACATAAAGGCACGACAGGGGAAGAGACCTTCAGTGGGAGCTAAGGAATGCATATCTTCCTGTTTGTGTCTGCAGGACCAGAGCCTCTGTGCCTGAAGAGAGGCACACGGACCAGCCTGCCTGGACCATGGACTCTGGATGGGGCTGGACAGCTGACCACGCAACATGAGAAGGTGAAGAGTGGCTTCATCCCAAAACTGAACAGTTAGGTTAATTGACATGCTGGGATGGACAGCACTTTAAAAGAGATGTGTCCAGGCGGCCCTGGCGGGCTTCACTCCTGTCTTGGTAAAGGAACTCACCATCTTCCTCACAGGAACCAAGACTCAGAATCAGGCCGGGACCTGAGAGGAGCGGTCTCCTTTATCAGATCCCATTTGCCCTTTGATGTGGAAAAGAGGGATCCTGTATACAGTGGGTGGCACACAGTCACTGCTCCCCATCACTGCGTTCACGCTGGCGCACGCGCACTGTCAAGCTCCTTACTCGCATCCTGACACTCTCACGCACTCAACACTGGTGTCAGCTGACAGTGACCTCCGCGTAGCCCAGGTCATGTTCCACTTTCCTCTGCAGTTGCAGGAAGCGCCGCTGTGAAGCACAAACAACATCGTAGCCTTCGTATTTGGGTCCTTCGATCACAAAAAATGTGCAGCATTACGAGGGCATCTCCAGGCGACCTGTGTTCTGATTACTGGCGTGTTTTTGTGTTTGTTTGTTTGTTTGTTTGTTTGTTTGTTTAGTGCTGGCTGCTCCGCACTGCAGCTGTGTCTCCAGGGCTCATGCGCCATTTCCTTTCTCACCGAGAGGGAGGTGTACGGGGTCATGGAGGAGAGCGTGTGAAATCGAGAGTGACGCCCACACAAACACACTCCCTCCCTCTCACTGGAGTCGGGTTCGAGACGCAGGTGATCAAGCCCTGTGCATTAGCTCTGAGGCAGTGAGAGTCCTATGTGGGCATTGCTGTCCCACCTTTTCCCTGTGTTGGAGAAAGTCATAATCATCAATGCTGGCGAAACCTGTTCTAAATAGTCCATAATCAAATACAGTATCGGGCCAGGTAGGCAGTCATAGCTAGACACCATCATGATATTGTGGAAAGCTCTGAGGATGTTATTGATCAAATGAATTAACTGTGACTCTTTCAGTTTTCACCAGTTCGTCATACCCTGGTGAGCAACATCAACCAAAATCGAATTAAAACAGTGTGGTTTCAATGTTACAATTAATACAAATATAAACTCACACACAGACATACACTCCCACACACAGGTAAGCAGATATTTTGTATAATTAAAGGATACCGGTACATATAGAAATCTGTATATTACAAACATGAACTAATAGAAAGATAATGTGTAAACACATGAACTAATAGAGAGATATTTTTAGCTGTGAGTAGTGTTAAAAATAGACCCCTCTTTGTTTGGGAGTCTATTTTGAGTCTGCATCATCCTGTTATTGGTCTTGTGTGCTGATAAATTTAGCGGGCGGCTTCTGCAGCGGGTGGAAACTGTGACAAAAGATGTTTTGCAATGAACACTTCCTGTGTCACAAGCTGCTGCTGAACCACAGGCCTCAGTCAGTGACGCTGCAGCGCGGAAAAACAGCTCTGTCGTGGAAAACACACCCGGCCGTGTGCACTTTTCCGAAAGAGAAAAAATAAGTGACAAGTTTGCAGATAAACCGAAAGGATACACTTCCCTGTTTCGTCGGACTTTCCCTCCACGAAGAGAGAGAGAGAGAGAGAGAACAAAAGAAAAGAAACAAAGAGGCGGTGAGTGCCTGTGTTGCAGCTCCGAGCACATGCACCCCGCGCTCGTCTCGGCAGAGCCCTGCGGTAGCTGTAACCCAGTAACCGGGGCTGCTGACAGAGGCCTGCACAGCGGGGCAGCAGCAGCGCAGAAAGCATGGCGGCTCTGCTCTACTTTTGCCTGTCAAATGCAAGTGACCTGTTTTCAGTGTGTGAGTGTGTGCAGTAATAACTCATTTATAACATCGTAATAAAAACGGTTTTGTTTCCTTGTTTTTGCTTGTGTTTTTACTTACTTCTTAATTAGTGGCCTTTGAAATCTTTATTTATATGTGTGTGTTTGAGAGAGAGAGTGTGTGTGCGCGCTTGCTTCTTGTATATATATTATTATTATTTTAAAGAACAGATCTATAAATGTGTCATCACAGTGACCTGCAGCTAAAAACGTCATTAACATCTGAATCGCACTCAATGTGTTTCCCACACAGAGAACCTGCTCCCCTGAAGAATCAGCTGTAATTTATCTCAGCCAAGCACAAATATAGCAGTATCTGCCTTCATCCCAACAGGAGTCTTTGTGCTGAAGATACAAATAGAACGTGTAAAATTGTACAATGCAGACAAACACGGAACAGAGCAGAGCGGAGTTGGCTGTAATGAGTACTAATAACAATGAGTAATAATACACTACCAGACTGCCTGCACTGCATACATCAAGCTGAAGTTGTTTCTAAGTCTAAAAAGGCTCCATATATATATTTATAAATATATATATATATATATATATATATATATATATATATATATATATATATATATACTTAGATATAGATGATAAAGATATAAGTGTATGTATATATGCATGTGCTTATATATGTATGCATGTACAGCGCACATACAAACATGGGTTATTGTTTCTGGGGTCTATTAATAACTTCCTTTGTCTTTTTGTGATTCGCACAAGTGAGTCAGTTCCTGTTTTAATCTGAGTTGATTCATGTCAATTAAAAAGTTAGCAAAGATTCCCCTGCTCAATTTGCCTTCTCTCTCTCTCTCTCTCTCTCTCTCTCTCTCTCTCTCTCTCTCTCTCTCTCTCTCTTTCTCTCAATCTCTCTCTCCCTCTTCCCCCCCCTCTCTCTCTCTCTCCCTCCCTCTCCCTCTCTCGCTCTTCATGCCTGTGAAGTGGGAGTTTGCAACGAAACAGAAAAGTGTCAGGCCTATTAAAAAAAAAAACATACAAAAAACCAAGGGACTGACATTTAGCAAAGCGGAGAACAAACAGGGCTGGGAAATTTGTGAATCACCAGATCTGCATAACTGTACGTTTTTTAAACCAAACACATCTCCTGTTCTTTGGAGTGGTGGGAGGCAGAGACCGGCTGTTTGTGTTGTGCTATTTGCACTCGGTGCCCACACACTTGCTATTTAAGTTAAACCCAAGAGATAGATATATTATATATATATATATATATATATATATATATATATATACACATACACACACACACACATATCATTTTTATTATTTTTGTGCCTTTTATATTCTGTTTGTGACAATCATTTTCCCCATCCCACCCCCAAAGCATGAGTTGCACAGTAACAGCCACCAGACTGGAACACTGCACTGGCTCAGAGTTACAGTGCGCTGCGGCCCCAGCGTGTTTCCATTGCAGCCCCACATTGAGGTTTCACATCTGACACAGTGTGGCTCCCAGTCAGAGCCGGTTGTGTCTCTGTGTGTTATTTAGGACACTGTACACAGTTCAGCCTGTTGGGTTGTTTCAATTGAGGTCATGTTTCCTAATGTCGATTTGAATTAAGGAAACAAAAATTAACACTACTGTATGTGTACGCGATAAACGATAAACGTGTATGTCTATATGTATGTATATGTTGTTATGTATGTTTGTATGTGTATGTGTATGAGTCCCCAGGGTCCAAAACCTGCCAGTATTGTAAGGTCCCATGCAGACTTTATTGTCTGAGACTCCAAAGTGGCGCCGCGATCCCCCCTGGCTGAGCGCCCACTGCTCCTCTTTAATCCTGTCTGTCGAACAAAGGTGGTGAAAGTGTGTCCATTGTTCCAAACGCATCCTCAGTGTGGTGGTCACACGCATCTCACACTCTCCAGGAGTAGCTTTGTGGCACTTGTTGATGAAGTCGCAGTGGCGCTCGCATTTTATAAACGCAACTGGAACTGGAAGTCAACCTGAGATGTTTTGTCTGCTGGGAGTTGTTGTATGAGAAAACTGATTAATTTATTTTCTAAGGATTTAGTTGTTTTTGGGGTTTCATATTAACATTGAGTTTGGACTGCTAGTCGGGTTACAGTTGTGTCTCAGCTGGACACTAGAGATGGGCTGAGTTGGTTTGCCTCAGGTTTCTGCTCTGCCCTGTGGTTGGGAAATACAATGTTCCAATGATTCCAATGTTTTCTTTCTAATATTTTGGCCGTCACATCACATTTTGATATGGGCTGACCTCTGGAAGGCCGGGCTGCCCGTGACTCAGTGACTACTGACTCCAGTTGTGTGTGTGTTTCCTGGTACTCGCTGCCTGGGGTTTGATCGTCTAACCACATGGTCTGATGTGATGTCATAATGGGTTCCACCAATTCCAGGAAAGGTGTACGAGTTTACCGCAGTGTCACGAACACGCAACGCGGAACCCGACTGTCAGAACCCGACATGCGCTGTCCATACTGGAGGTGAGAGGGAAGGGGGTGCCCCGGCACCTGCCCCCACTCTGTGTGTTGGGAGGCAGTCTGAGTTCCCGGGGTGCTCCTGGGGAAACCGGGACTGCCATCACCACCCCGAGAGGCTTCTCCATGTGTGAGGGGTTTCCATGACAACCACTGCCAGCTGAAGCAACAGATTGCTCTGCTGTGTAAGAACACGGACAAAGATAGAGGGAAGAAACAGAGAGCGAGAGAGGTGTACATCATTATGCAATGACAGCACAGCCGGGACCCTCTCAACGTGATCTTGTCACTGTGGTCGCCATTCTCATCACGGCGTATTCCTGTATTTCCTCATCCTGTCGTGGAGGCTGCGGTGTCTCAGAGCGGTCGGTACACCTCGTCCACCCGTCCATCACTCCCGTCGCTTTCGAGAGGGGACTTCCGAGAACGTAGAGGCCCTGAGCCACAGAGACTAATGGACACTGTGTCCCGACCTTCACCCCCCTGGTGCCGATCAACACTTTTCCCACTTGTCTTGAAGTTAAACAAGACAAACGCATCCCAGTATTTTTTTCTCTTCTTCAGAACATTAAACAAACGCTGGAGGACGTAGCTGGGTATAATTTTAGGATTCGATGACTCAGAATTGCAGATGTTTTTTAATGTTGTTGTTATTGATGTTGTTGCTTTCTTTTAAACTAAATAAAAAGAGAATAATGGGCTGATATCTTTATTAGTAGCTGAGGTCAGAGATGTTAAATGCACTTCACTTGCTGTCTTTTGTAAGCGTGGGTTCTTTTTTCATTTCTGTCTTTCAAATGTTGTGTAGAATCCTGAGTAACGTTTCTGAGTGGAGTCAGTCACGCATGCTGGCCCTGAGAAAATAAATCACCGAGATTTTAACTTGAATGTCTGCTCGTCTAAACCACGTATGTCATCGCTCACAGAGATGTCACTGGCCCAGGTTCCTCAGAGTGTCTGAACCCCGACTCGCCGACTCTCTTGGGAGCAGCGTTTAGCCTCAGTGTCTGGTGTGGGGTTTGGCTGTGTCTCCAGGGCCAACACCTCCTGAGAAGCACTACGTTCCAAAACAAAACCTACGTTTCCCACTTCAGTCTCAGCAATTCAATAAAGCATGAATAGCAATTGCATGAAAAATACAAGGTCTTGCTAGTTTTTCTTTGCATGTATTGAAGACATTAAAAAAAAAGTGAATTAGAGTGAATTCTAGTTTGACCCGAGGGAACAGGATTTTGGCACGGCGTATTTGGTTAGTTGCTGGTTTGGGGTTTGGGAGTGTGCCTGGGACCATGGCTGTATTATATCTGACCGTACATCTGTCTCCTTATCACTCTCTCTATGTATCTGTCTCTCTCTAATTATTTATTTCTCCCTATCTCTCTCAATCGCAATCTGATTATGTGGTGTTTCTAATCTCCCTCTGTGTGCGTGAGTGAGGCTGACATGGTGCCTGTGGATGCCAGCGCACAATGCTTCAATCGTCCCCGTGTCCCCACCCTTGTCTGCGACTGCAGGCCCCCACCGTCACCCAGGATTTTCCCAGTGACCTCACAGCAGAGCAGCCATAAACACAGGGCCCTCAGCTGTCAATAAGTGGAAGAGATTTCATTTAGTTTATCCCAGCATAAATGAGTGTTTTATTTATTTATTTATTCTTTTTGTTTTCTTACGACCATGTCAGGATTGTTTACCCTTCTTTTATCTGCCTCCCACGGCGAGTGAGAGGGGCCAGATTTGAACCCACAGTTTGTTCCTTCTGACAGGAAGTACGGAGAGGTGACAGGAAGCCCGCAGTGGGTTCTGATCGGGGCCAAGACACAGCAGTCTGAGTCTCGTCTGTTTCTTTTCCCAGAGTTTTTTAATTACACGTGTTCACGTCCAACTTGGCTGAGGGCAAACCACAGGCCATTACGACTGGCAAATCAACAGGGACACTTATTTCTTGCTTATTTAGTTAGTTAGTTAGTTAGTTAGTCCATAGCTCGATCTATGAAAACATATGATTAAAAATACAGAAACCCCTTAAAGTCTGTGGCTGAACCCCCCCCTGATTTTAGTCCACTTTAAGTTGTATGTTTACCGTTTATTGTGCTGTATTGCTCTGCTCTTACTGATCTGCGTTTTCTTCAGATTCAGACGCTGCAGACTGCACAGTTGCTGATATGTGAGGTCCTGGTGTGGGCTGTTCTCTGTGTGTGACTGCTGGGAGGTTAGGCACATCTGCTACAGAAGAATAAAGTCTAGTTTTCATTGTCCTCATGGGAAGGTTTCTGATTTCTGCAGGGTGAACAGCTGCAGAGAGATGGCGAGGATGAGCACAGTGGCACTGCCACCACCATGGAGCTCCACAAACACAAATGGAAACCGAACCACTGGTTCAACTAGAATAACACAGATACAGAAGTGAAAATTATCTCTGTGCTTCAAATTATTTATGATACCACCCGATTATGGAGAATGACATCATTATAGCTCATGTCAAAACATATGAATTATTTTTCTAATTCTGCTCAAATTTGAAATGTTACATAATTGTCGGCAGTTTTATAAGTGGTTTTGGGGGCCAGCTAAATGAGGTTCGATTCGCAGTGTGAACTATTGACTGTTTTTGACAGCCTTTGAAAGCTTCTGTTGACAATCCCAAAATACATGAGACACATCATGAGAAAACATGGGACAATTCTGGCAATCAGAGGTTACAGACAGAGCCTCAGGCGACACTGAAACAAAAGTACAGGTGTTTTGAAAAAGTGTTTCTTCAAACAGGAACCAAGTCATTTGAACGCTAAAAAAGCTCATCTGTTGGAAATAGTGCGCACATTATATGCACTGACAGCGCTGTTAAACTCTTCCAAACTATTGAATAAAGTCAATGAGGCAGCAACGAGGGCAGCGCACTCCCAGACCCCTTGAACGCGACCCCAGGAACTCTTAGCTCATGACCCAGTTGCAGTTCAAGGTATTGTGTGTGGCAGCCCTGATTCCGTTCTGCTCGGGTCAGGCCTGTGTGTAAAACCTAATTCTTCTCAGGTGGGTGTGTCACACTGAAAGTCTTCCCCGTGGATTGATTAAGGCCATCCCCTTGACAAAAATTGATTCAGAAGAAAATACACCCCCAACACACACACATTTCCAAACAAGCCCTTACTAACAAGTGTCTGTGGTGCTGATTGGCCCCACACTGGTCAATATCATGCCGGGCGGCCTCTGGGCCCATGAATCTGCACACCTACACCTCCAAGGTACTGCACCTCTGTTTTACAATAGAATGACATCAGACTCCAATTAAAAATAAATAAATAAAGTTAATAAAAACTAGGCAGTGATGATTGATTGGTGAGTGCTGCTGGATTTTGCCTTCTCCGACTTCTGAGGTGAAGCTAGTGGACAGAAAGACATTTTCAAATAACAGGATAATTATTTATATTTCTGTTTTTTATTATTTACAGATGTATTGATTTATACATTAATAGTATCACCTTGTCTTCTTTAGATCATCCAGGGGCTAAATATAGATATAGATAGATAGATAGATAGATAGACAGACAGACAGATAGATAATTCAATCCCTTTTTACTTATTGCATGAGCACCATTATTCAGGAAGCAGTGGCTGTGCAGACACCAGGGCAATGGTTGCACCAGAGCACCATACAACTTGCGCCCTCTATGGGTGACAAAGGGTATTTGCTGTTTAGGGGAAATGAGACTTGCTTGGCACTCGCAATTAGTCACCGTTTTCCACTGGTTGATTTTCCTGAAAAACAAAGTGATTAGCTCAACTCAGGGCTGTGCAATGCATATGATTAAATATGAGGGGGTTGTGAGGAGGGTTTTTAAGCTTTAATCCCCCTCCCCACCCTATACTGACTGACATGCATGTGACCAAGAATGCCAGAAGGTCCTAGCAGGGCCTAACGGAGTTATCGCGCCGACAGTAACCATACCCACATTCCTGCACAGCGCACAGGTACGCAGCAGCGTTACAGCTGGTGAGCGTCAGTCACACGGGCAGCTTCGGTTGTCAAGGGTAACCTGCTGCTGCGATGGTTGCTGGGTTTGTAGGTGGCAGATCTTCCTTAATTATTTGGTTGCTCACAAGCGTTTTCTGGGTGCGTCCCTTCAATGACTCAACTGATCAGTCTGGTAAGTCAGAGGTCATGACCAACACTGAGCAGCAGAGCTGGAGATGAGGAACTGACACAGTGACCCTAACAACCGCTAGACACTGCCACCCTACACGTACACATGCACACACACACGCACGCAGACACACACACTCACTCCATGACCTTGTCCATGCCCAGCTGTGGCGTGCAGAGGATCTGGGGTGAAAGGGCCTGGTTGTGCAGTTACTAATGGAATATTTTAAGTAGTTAAAACAATGAGAACAGTTCTGGATGGGGTTTTATTGGGCTCTATTGGAGTAGCCTGTTGCATTCCTGTCAGGGTGAATGTCAGCGCTTTGTGGCAAACTGATGAGCTGAGAAGGTCTAATGATTTTCCCATACTTTTCTTTTTCTTAATCTCCTCTCTCTCTCTCTCTCTCTCTCTCTCTCTCTCTGTACATCGCTTTATCATCTGCTTAATTTCCCTAACCTTGGATTCCAGGTTACCATGGTAACTCCAATGTTACTGTGGTTTTTTTTTTAATTCCTTCTCTTCTTTTTTTTCTTTTCTTTTTTTTATCCAGAAGCGAGAGGCAGGCTGAGTAGCAGCCGTAATGGAGGAAACGAGCCCTGTATAGAAACATAATTAATCAAAATTGATTCAAACGAGCAAGTAATTTGAAACGATTCCGGTCAGGAAAGCAGCAATCAATGCTACCTTGTAGCCTTGTGAGTGTGTGTACACAGGGGCTGGGAGCTGCACTCGGGCTGTGTGGAAGTCATTCTATGGTAAAATAGAATAAATAACACAAACATAGAGACACACAAACACACACATACACACTCATACAGACATAAACACACATTTCTTTTTAAATTTTAAATTTTTCTTCTGAACATTGGCAAAGTAAATGTGCAATAATCTCTGAATTAATTAGGCTGATGCGAAATGAGCATTTCTCGTTTACTCATCTCAGTGTTCTATTCATTATGTATGAGTTCTAGGTCTGGAGATCAGTGTGCCGTATTCACGCTGTTACACGAGACATCAAGATGAAAACCACATCAGCAGTCTGGGGTTGAGTCTCCTCACTGTTGGTGTTATATTCCCTTTTATATTACAAAGAATTACAGATTCAATTTACATCTATATGAGGTATAAGGTGTAAACGCTGCAAAGCACCGAGATTGACCGTCACAGGATTCTCTTCATGTATCCTAAATGTAACATGTCTGTAGTAGTACAGTGAGGGAAAAAAGTATTTGATCCCCTGCTGATTTTGTACGTTTGCCCACTGACAAAGAAATGATCAGTCTATAATTTTAATGGTAGGTGTATTTTAACAGTGAGAGACAGAATAACAGCAAAAAAATCCAGAAATACGCATTTCAAAAAAGTTATACATTGATTTGCATGTTAATGAGGGAAATAAGTATTTGATCCCCTAACAATCAGCAAGATTTCTGGCTCCCAGGTGTCTTTTATACAGGTAACGAGCTGAGATTAGGAGCACTCTCTTAAAGGGACTCTCCTAATCTCAGCTCGTTACCTGTATAAAAGACACCTGTCCACAGAAGCAATCAATCAATCAGATTCCAAACTCTCCACCATGGCCAAGACCAAAGAGCTGTCCAAGGATGTCAGGGACAAGATTGTAGACCTACACAAGGCTGGAATGGGCTACAAGACCATCGCCAAGCAGCTTGGTGAGAAGGTGACAACAGTTGGTGCGATTATTCGCAAATGGAAGAAACACAAAATAACTGTCAGTCTCCCTCGGTCTGGGGCTCCATGCAAGTTCTCACCTCGTGGAGTTTCAATGATCATGAGAACGGTGAGGAATCAGCCCAGAACTACACGGGAGGATCTTGTTAATGATCTCAAGGCAGCTGGGACCATAGTCACCAAGAAAACAATTGGTAACACACTACGCCATGAAGGACTGAAATCCTGCAGCGCCCGCAAGGTCCCCCTGCTCAAGAAAGCACATGTACAGGCCCGTCTGAAGTTTGCCAATGAACATCTGAATGATTCAGAGGAGAACTGGGTGAAAGTGTTGTGGTCAGATGAGACCAAAATCGAGCTCTTTGGCATCAACTCAACTCACCGTGTTTGGAGGAGGAGGAATGACCCCAAGAACACCATCCCCACCGTCAAACATGGAGGTGGAAACATTATGCTTTGGGGGTGTTTTTCTGCTAAGGGGACAGGACAACTGCACCGCATCAAAGGGACGATGGACGGGGCCATGTACCGTCAAATCTTGGGTGAGAACCTCCTTCCCTCAGCCAGGGCATTGAAAATGGGTCGTGGATGGGTATTCCAGCATGACAATGACCCAAAACACACAGCCAAGGCAACAAAGGAGTGGCTCAAGAAGAAGCACATTAAGGTCCTGGAGTGGCCTAGCCAGTCTCCAGACCTTAATCCCATAGAAAATCTGTGGAGGGAGCTGAAGGTTCGAGTTGCCAAACGTCAGCCTCGAAACCTTAATGACTTGGAGAGGATCTGCAAAGAGGAGTGGGACAAAATCCCTCCTGAGATCTGTGCAAACCTGGTGGCCAACTACAAGAAACGTCTGACCTCTGTGATTGCCAACAAGGGTTTTGCCACCAAGTACTAAGTCGAAGGGGTCAAATACTTATTTCCCCCCTTAACATGCAAATCAATTTATAACTTTTTTGAAATGCGTTTTTCTGGATTTTTTTGTTGTTATTCTGTCTCTTACTGTTAAAATACACCTACCATTAAAATTATAGACTGATCATTTCTATGTCAGTGGGCAAACGTACAAAATCAGCAGGGGATCAAATACTTTTTTCCCCCACTGTATGTAAATGTGTTTATTTACTCAGAGGAAGACCACCTCTGTGTTTCTGGTGACTATATCACTTTGTCTCTGATGGACTGAGTGCACTCAACAGGTTGATTTTAAGGTGCTCACACTTCTACTCTCATGGAAGAGAGATTAATTTATAAATCTACCCTAATTATGCTTATAACATCTGTTATTAATCAGTTATTACTATTGTATACATTGTTTATAAAATGCCATAGATGTAATTTTATCATTGCGTTGTAGCATGTGATTGACACACGGGTCAAAGCTTTGATGGTGTCTGGTGTCTCCCTGCAGTCGTGTTTTTCAGTGCATTTTACACCTACCTAATCTCTAATAACAAGTGGATAACAAGTCTGGATACAGCTACTTCTACGAGGTTATCCATAAATACCTCTATCCCTCTCTCCTTCCATCCATCCCTCCCTCTAACCTTCTCAATGACCCCCAGGGGAAAAAACAATGCAATCATGACTTTCCAAGTTTTTTTAACTGCCGTTTTTGTCTCGTGAAAGTGTCGATTAGACCAGAAGTGTCTCACGTTCTCAGCGCCCGGCCTCTCTGCCTCTCGTACACGTGGACCGTTCTTGGCATCAGCCCCCGCTCCGCCCTCCCCCCCCCCCAACCCAGTCAGAATGGTTTTAATTCAGCAGAGTCTCCTCCGGTGCCACTGTGCTCCGCGGCGACCGGCATTGACAGATTCTTCCCGTTTAAAAAAAAAAGTCTGATGGTGAGTAACGAGAGACGACATTGCCTCACCAGGCAGGGTGGTGTGAGTGTGACAGGCAGGCCCCAGCAGCTGAGCTGGCCTGCAGTCATTCCACTCATGTGAGAGACTCCGGGTGCATAATTGAATTACAATACATTAATTTAAAGGCCCTGTGAAACGCCTATAATCGAGAACAGCACTCCAGCACTGTGAGCATCCCGAAAGGTCTCTTCAGAGGTGCAGCAGACAATCAGATTATCATTCGCTTAATGGTGTTTTTCATATTCAAACAAGTTGGCTCCAATAAATAAATAAATAAATAAATAACGCAATGGCTTTGCAATGCGTGCTTTTGCATTATTTTTTGTTATTGCAGAGATTGGTGGTGATGGCTTTGATTTTTTAATGTTTTCCCTGCAGATCTATACGGTGGGAGAAAATATGCATTGACACAGACAGGGAGAGACGGGTCACTCCACCGGGTCGCAGCCTGCAGTACTTTGATTTGGCATGCCCCGTAAAAACGCCTCCAAATCACTGTTTTGTAACATTACCGGGATTCAGGTTCTTCATCCAGACAACAGATGCACACTCTTCCTTCCCGGTACATAAATGGGACAGTTCCCTTACTAGAGCAAACCGTTTTCTGATTTATTTATTTTAAAATTTTGGACCCCAAACCAAAACCAGAAGTCTGTCTCACCATTTAAAAGATAAAAGATAAAATCAAAACACACATTTCTGTGGCCTGAGGGTTTAAGACTGACTTGGACCTTGTTTGATCAATTTAACCAGGAGAAGAAATCCATATTTGCAATCTTTATCTCAACCACAAATGTTCAAGAATAGTTTCAATTGAAAAAACAGTGGCAGGAATATAAGGGCACGTGTGCAACAGACACACAGCGCTGCGATGCTACAGTGCCCCCGAGACCTTGACAAACCTGCCAATGACTACTTCATTTTTTCGACACATTTAAAGACAGAGATGGGAGATACAGATGATAGACAGGGCTTTGACTTGTACATTGCCCGTTGGTAACCGTTTTGCTTCTGCTTTGATGAATGACAGGGAAGGAAAATCGATCAGAAAGGAAAGCAGTCAAAGGCAAAAAACAAAACGCAGACAGCCCACCTGGGACAGGTGAACCGAGGCAGCTGTCTCTGTCATTTTCTGATCGACAGCTTCTTCTTGACACCTGGGAGCTCTGTGTGGTCTTCTCCAGTCCTCTCTCTCACCCTCTGCCACTCCCTCGCTCTCTCAATACTTTTCTCTCCCTGCCTCACTGCCTCTCTTTTCCTCTTTCTCCCTCTCTCTTACACTCTGCTGCTCCCTCCCTCTCTCTCTCTCCTTCTTTGTCTCTCTAACATAGTGTTCCTAGGAACGGATGATCAGGTCTAGAGCCAGAGAGGTTATTCCTGTATAATAGTTAATGCCGAATAAAATACAAAATAAAAAGATAATTACATAAATAAATAAAAACATGCTTTTTTGAGATTTCTAGTCGAAAGTTTAGTAGTATTGATAAGCATAATGTTTCCATTCAGCACTGAATAAAGTTCTGCCACTCGGCTGTGACACTAAGACACTAATCTGTGAAACACATTTACTTGGCTCAGACAAGGATCTGTATATCGCATACATATATATTTATGTATCACTGTGAAGCCATGAGTGTTGAAATGCATAGTTTCTTTCTCTCTCTCTCTCTCTCTCTCTAATCCTCCACAGGTCTTGCTCTCTGTAGCGTCTTTTTAGTAGACGCTTTTCCTACCACTTCTGCTCAGCACTCTTTTTTTTCTTTATATCAGTTTCCGGTGATTCTTGTCTTCTGTCGCCATGCCACAACCCCCCCTAAAAAAAAATTCCTCACCCCCCTACTTCTCTGCATTCTGGTTTCCTCCTGGTGTGGTTGTGGTTGGAGCTGGGGTGAGAGATGTTGACAGGCTGGTGAGGGGGGCGGAGGAGTCTGCAAGAGACTGGGGCCCGTGGGAAATGCAGAGACACGCCAAGAATCCCAGAAAATCTCCCGTGAATTCTGTGCAATGAGTCATCGATTCACCCCCAACCACCGCCAACACAACAGCACACATACTCATACTCACACACACACACACACACACCTCCCAGCAGTTCTTTCCTGCCTGGAGAATTGTCCAGGGCAGTGCTTCCTGGCCTACGTGATTATTAACTGCACCCCATCACAAGGTCTCGATTAGTTGTTTTCTTTTCTGTTTGTTTTGTCCGTCCCTCCCAACAGCACCACCATGCCCCCACCCCACCTGCTTCTTCCCCTGCACTTGCTGTCCAACATCATCTTTGTCAAAGCAGAGAGGAGATTCCTTGAGGTAACATTTTATTTTTCTTACGCTTCGTTGTGTGTGTGTGTATACATTTATTTTATAAGTCATCCATTTCTGTGTCAATTTGTTTGTATGTGTGTGTCTGGGTAAGGTATTGGGAGCTGCGATGGGACACATGTATCCTGTCTCTCTATCTGACAGAGCACACAATACCCATAGGCCCTAGGACAGCCGAGAGGGGAAGCCCAATGTAGGTGCAGACTCACTCACCCAGGCTCACAGGCTCACACACAGACACACAGAGAGACGGACATGCAGAGACACAGAGAGATGGACACGCAGAGACACGGTCACGCAGAGACATGGACACACTGGTCACATGGATGCAGCAAGATAGACCACAGATGGAAATGTAATAAGTTAGTAAGGAATTCTTGTGGAATGTGATGGGGTATGCCCATCCATTGAATGTAAAAACGAATTGAACCAACATTAGTAAGATTATTAGAAAGGTTAAAGGGGTTTAAATAAAGTTTGTACTTACCTGTTGTGTGGGAGGATAAGGTCAAGGTGAAGGTCAAGCCCAGGGGTGTGGGAGCTGCCATGTTTGTTTGGGAATGCTGGGAGGTTCCGGGGCCATATTGGTGAGGGGAAATATTGGATTTCTCCTTATCATAATGTTGGTAATAGAAGACACCTTTTTCTAGCATGGAAAGGGCTGGATCATTTTAAATCTGAAGGGGATGTCGAAAATAAATAACAAAATATTTTTTAATGGTAATTCAACTAATTGTTTTTTACCTGTTGATACTGTCCCTAAATATATTTCTTATGTATTGATTGTGTTGATGTCATGGATTTAGAATTGTATTTTCTTTTTGGGTTTTATACATTTCTTTTTGTTACATTGGTTTGAAACCTCTGGACTCTTTTTGTCATATTTTTCACTATACACCTGACCCTTGGTCCACAACAGGGAAACAATAAGTTACTTGAATCCATATCTTTCATTATCTTTTACGCGCTCTCTCTCTGTCTATTTTATTCTCTTGCTGCTTTCTAGTCTCTCTAGAAATGTCTTGCTTTTCTGTTGTTGCTGCTTTACTCTCTCTGTCTCTCTCTGGTTGACTTCTCCCAAGATGTAAATACCGTCTGAAGGTAATTAACGGTAAATTAAGTGTCTGTGAGGTAATTGATGTGGAGGAAGAAGGGAGACTGTCCAAAGAGAGGCTCAGTGACATAGAGAGAAGGGAAGACTCCCCTAATCTCCCACACCCTTGTCTCTGCCCCCAGACCTCCTCCTACTCCTCCGCCACTTCCACCCCATGAATGAACAACACCACAAATTAGTCACACAACTCGGGACCTTTTACCAATGAAATAAAAAATTACTCTAATAACCCACATTGGTTGGGAATCTGGTCTACTGGTTGTCTGAGGTTCTCTGTACGAAAGCTCCCAGTACCATGTGGCCATGACTCCCAGTAGCCCATGCCCACCTGTAGTGCACTGACTCTAGAAATACAAGGTTTTCTCCAGAAATAATAAAGACAGAAAAACAACATACCGGTTCAGTTTCTCTGTTGGAAAAATACATCTGAATAAACATTTAATGAAGAAAAAATGTAGCTGTCATTAAGAATTTGTGCTTTTCCATCATCGCGCCTGATTAGGAGGAAAGAAGTAAAGGAAGCAACACGAAATGGAAGCGACTGAAATGGAAACAGAAAAAGAGAGAGAAAATCTCATGATTCACTGACTTGTGTGTTTAAAGTGCATGATATCAAACTGGTTCAACTGTCTTGTTTAATTAACACATCTGGAGAAGGGAGGCGGGGGGTGTCTGCTTCCTAAAAAAACAAATAAATAAACAAATAAATAAATAAACCTTTGTTGTTAAATAGATTAAAAACACACATATATATATATATATATACACTCACCTAAAGGATTATTAGGAACACCTGTTCAATTTCTCATTAATGCAATTATCTAACCAACCAATCACATGGCAGTTGCTTCAATGCATTTAGGGGTGTGGTCCTGGTCAAGACAATCTCCTGAACTCCAAACTGAATGTCTGAATGGGAAAGAAAGGTGATTTAAGCAATTTTGAGCGTGGCATGGTTGTTGGTGCCAGACGGGCCGGTCTGAGTATTTCACAATCTGCTCAGTTACTGGGATTTTCACGCACAACCATTTCTAGGGTTTACAAAGAATGGTGTGAAAAGGGAAAAACATCCAGTATGCGGCAGTCCTGTGGGCGAAAATGCCTTGTTGATGCTAGAGGTCAGAGGAGAATGGGCCGACTGATTCAAGCTGATAGAAGAGCAACTTTGACTGAAATAACCACTCGTTACAACCGAGGTATGCAGCAAAGCATTTGTGAAGCCACAACACGTACAACCTTGAGGTGGATGGGCTACAACAGCAGAAGACCCCACCGGGTACCACTCATCTCCACTACAAATAGGAAAAAGAAGCTACAATTTGCACAAGCTCACCAAAATTGGACAGTTGAAGACTGGAAAAATGTTGCCTGGTCTGATGAGTCTCGATTTCTGTTGAGACATTCAGATGGTAGAGTCAGAATTTGGCGTAAACAGAATGAGAACATGGATCCATCATGCCTTGTTACCACTGTGCAGGCTGGTGGTGGTGGTGTAATGGTGTGGGGGATGTTTTCTTGGCACACTTTAGGCCCCTTAGTGCCAATTGGGCATCATTTAAATGCCACGGCCTACCTGAGCATTGTTTCTGACCATGTCCATCCCTTTATGACCACCATGTACCCATCCTCTGATGGCTACTTCCAGCAGGATAATGCACCATGTCACAAAGGTCGAATCATTTCAAATTGGTTTCTTGAACGTGACAATGAGTTCACTGTACTAAACTGGCCCCCACAGTCACCAGATCTCAACCCAATAGAGCATCTTTGGGATGTGGTGGAACGGGAGCTTCGTGCCCTGGATGTGCATCCCACAAATCTCCATCAACTGCAAGATGCTATCCTATCAATATGGGCCAACATTTCTAAAGAATGCTTTCAGCACCTTGTTGAATCAATGCCACGTAGAATTAAGGCAGTTCTGAAGGCGAAAGGGGGTCAAACACAGTATTAGTATGGTTCCTAATAATCCTTTAGGTGAGTGTATATATATATACAAATAAAAGATTTCGGAAATGGGTCTATTAGTGTTGAGAGAATAAGCCAATGTCCCCTGACTGTAGTGAGAGAATGGCATTTGATTCTCGGCTCCCTGGACACGGCGTATAAAGCTATTCTTTTAAAGTGGCGGTTTTCAAAAGCGCTGTATGATAACAGTATTTGCAAAAGCGGCGTCAGATCTCTCGGTAGTTACAACAAGAAAAATATCCATGACAGATTTTAGCCTTTCAATTCCTGCCAGTGTACACAGATTCTGTAGTTGTCTTTCCTTTCTGTTTGGTCGTTCTCTTGTTGTTGTTTTTTCCCTCTGCTTTGTCACGCCAAAGAGTCAAATCCCTTTGTAAAAACCCAAGGCTAGAAAATACCTCCAGCTGTGAGAGACACTTAGTAAAACAATATAAGACAGGCTTTTATTATCGAAATGCCTCATTACTTTTTAACAAGTGTAATCCTACATGCTGCAGTTCATGAATTATTTAAGGGTGAGTTCCCCATCCAGGCAGCAGGGAAGGAAGAGAATTAAAAATAAATAAATAAATAAATAAATAAATAAGCAACAGCATTTTAATGGCAAGAGGCGCTACTTTAATCAGGACTTTTTAAACTCCCAGCACGGCCCTGAATAAAGGTGTTTCTCAATCTAACGAGCTCTAATAGGAGAAGACAGGCTTCCTCACAGCTCCATGGACAGACTCAGCTGCACCCAGACAGAGCTGGGGCCTATTTAGGACAAGAACCGCTCAGGCAGACAGGGTAAGGGGTAGCCCTGGTGCTCACAAGCCCAGCTCGGCCTGGGACAGTAGTGGAAGCAGAGCGAGCATATGAGGGTGAGTGTACAAGGGTGAGATGGTGAGCAAATAAGGGACGAGCGAATGATCAGTTGAGAAAGGCCAGCAGGAGAGCCTGTCCTGCTGCTATGCCTTGCTGACTGGGGGGTAGTGCAGGCTGCTGTCGAAACACGGTCTCGGGGGCTTAGGCTTGATTAACCCCCCCTTGCAAATGGAATTCAAGGAAAGAGTCACGGATACCTAACCCCCCTCCCCAAATCCTCCTCTTCCTTCAGTTGAGCCCAGCCCTCATTCCCTCCCTCTCTCAATAATCGGAGCCCAGGCTTCAATAAACGGTATCCCAGGCAACAGGGATGCAACACTGTTTCCAGCCTGAGCTCCATTGCAAATGAAGTCATCTTTCCTTAATGGCTTCTGCACTCCCTTCATTTAGTTGTCGTTTTCACGGGGATCCAATTAAATTCCACAATGGCTGCCACAACCTCCAGTGGCAGGGGTCTGCAGTGTCAACTCGTTCATCTTCGTTAGTGTAACCGCAATTAGCTGCAATTAACTGGCTTCCATTTCATTGGCTCACCCTTCACCCGTTTAGCCAGCAGTGATGCCACCACTTTCATGAATTCCAGAGGCTGTAAATTGATCTTCTCTTTAGAAAACCCAGACCTTAGGGGTGGCATCAAGATCACATCACACCACAGCCCCTCTCTGATTGAAGGCCAATGCCTTGGACCTCAAAAGCTGGCAATTCATTACTCAATCCTGGTCAATGTGCTCTTCTGTTTTCAATTTGCACGTGAGGAAGATCACTCCAAGGGTTTTGGGAAAAATAAGTCACTTGTCTTCTCGTCTACAAGGTTTCTGAGCAGAAACGAGCCTAAAGTGTCTTCAAAGAGCCTGTCAAATTTAAGCAGTATGATTTCACATGCAGCTGAAACTGGGGCAAGGAGATACAAATGCAGGAGTGGGGTGAAAGAGAAGAAAAAATGGAAGACCAAAAAAGTTAAAAATAAATAAAGAAAAATAAATCAATCCAATGAGTCATGAAACGAGTTTGCCGTCGGCACACCTGAGCTATTTAGTTCAGAAACAGAGATCAAAGACGTCAACAGACCTAATGTATTCAGTGCATAACACGGGCCCGCAGCACGCTGATCTGAGCTGATTTGTTTTGTGTGCTGCGTCGCACACACACAATGGGATGGGGAGCGGAATAGGAGACGCACAGCAATATTTCGTTTTTCCACTTTGCGCGACTTTCTCTGGAAGAGCTCCCTCGCTCTGATCTGCTTCATTATTCATCCCTGCCTCACTGTGTCCTAACATTTCAGGTTCAAATACCTCATTAGCACGAGAGGAGGACGGCAGCGTCGTCCCTGACACAGAGGCCTTAATGAAAAAAGGGAGGCGAGTTCCTTTGCGTACGGAGGCAGAGGAAGGAAATCGGATTGCTAGTTGGCTTAATTGCTTAGTGTCAAAGTGCAATTAAGGACCATCTCCTTCCCCAGGCGCGGGCTGAGCTCTCCAACAGAACGTAACCATGGGGAAACAGCGAGCTGTGGTACCGCGTTCACACAGGCTGGGTGTTAATTAAGCAGGAGGGAGATTTGTATATATTACATCTAACTTTCTTTCTTTTGCCACATTTATGCATAAACGGCTGTACTGATTTAACCATCCACTTTGACAGACAGCTGCCTGGACTCCTGAGCTTTACCTTCAAATCAAACAGAAGGACAGGGAAAGCCTAGTGAAGGGACTCCATCCACGGGTTTCGCCCGGAAGGGGACAGCACCCACCCAATCATACTAGAGAACATTTCATCCTACACTCAATTTTTCCCAGAAATAAATGCAGATGCATAGCTCACTCTGATATCCATGGGCAGATCCCAATGCAAAGGCACTGACCTAAATTGCCGGACACTCAAGTTACTTTACTTTTCTTCTTCAGAAACTAAAACAACCCTTAAAATTAATAAGCAAATTAAAAAATCAACAGAACGTTTTTTGATCAAGAGCCTGGAAGTAACCAAAGCTCCCTGCCCAGGAACTGAAGCGTATTGCGGTAATGAGAAGGTCTTTACATAAGTCTGCAGTTTGTGTGGTCGGACGAGGCAACGAGGAAGTTGGGGCCGGAGCGGAGGAAGGCAGACGGAGCCAGCCCCTCGTGTTCTTCAGCCCAGCTTCATCTGCTCAGCCAAGGAAGCCCTGGGGGAGAGTTGCAATTGCGCCGTCTTCATCGGGGAACAAGATCATTAAAATAATTTGATTAATGTAAATAAAAATCGCAAACGCACAAACGCCAATTTGAAAGCATTACCAAAAATTGCTGTTAATGCGGCTCGGGGTGATCGCATGCAGCGCAGCGTCGACGGGGCCTCAGGTCCTTTTCACACTAATGAGGAAGGGCTTCCAATTTATCATGTCTTGCATGCTTTCCTGGCAAACCATCATACTTATAAATCGTTTTTGGTTGTTTTATTTTTTTCTGTCCAGTTGCATAAAAGTTTAATCTTGTGTTAAAGGACATTAAATATGGTTAAATGCTCCTTAAAGTCTTTCAGACGTCTTTCACTTTGCTGAAGTATCATCCAGGAGGGTCAGTGTCCACAACTCTTTCTGTCTGTATAAGAAGCAGAAGCCATTAAAATGGTTTCAAAATTTCAATTGGATTTAAAAGCATGGTAATTACCTATATTCATTGCTAATTATTTCATTGTTGATTTTAGAAGTGTCTCCAATAAGGTGGGTGATACCTGCTGTCTAGAACCACAATCAGGACAGTGTGAGTCACTCACTGGCAGCTGTCATATTGTGTCATGGCTTATCAGTGTTCAATTATCAGATTTAATTTAATTTTTTTTTTCAGTGCACGATTACATAAATTAAAAATGTGAACTTCAACAGATGAGCAGAGTGATGAACCAATCTGACTTGATTTCTTTATTACTTTAATGAAGTAGCGGAAGATATAACTCCCTTATTAGATTGTGATCAGTGTGCCCTTTTATCTCTTATAAATATATATATATATATATATATATCTATATATATATATATATATATATATATATATGTGTGTGTGTGTGTGTGTTTTATTGAAAACATCTATCAGTTTTACAGAGTTTAAAAGGAAACCCCTTATCTTAATATGTTCACTATCAAACGTGACTTCTAAATGATACCGAAATGAAACACTAATAATTACCGAGCTGTGGTTTGTTAACTCTGTTTAGATAATGATGCTGCCAGTGTGCCCCTGCAGGGAGCACAGACCTTAATTATCTTAAAAAACTCCTGTTCCAAATCACTTGGGGTGACCTAAATATAGCAGCGTGCGAGAGAGAGAGGCTGTAAGACACAGAGACATGTCACGCACAGGAGCGGAGGTGCAACCTCCCAGCAGCTGCTGTGGGGAAGATGTGTTAAATTTCAACACTTCTTCCGTGGCCTCCTGGGAGGCCCTGCTGCGTGGGACAGTCACGGGGCTCCGCAGCGCACAGGCACCCCATTCGAGCCACGACCCAAGACGCAGCACCCGGCCACAGCAAAGAAACACAAACCTACATTTGTACAAATATGTATCCAGGAGTTTCCCCTGTTTGTGGTCGCACTGCTTCATTACCACCCCACATAAAAATATAATAATAATAGGCCTCATCCTTTATTATAAAGGTTCAGGGCACCTCACAGAGGAGTAAACAGATGGAAATAGAATAAACTCTTAAAATAACATTATGGAAGAGGTTTAAAAACTCTGCAGATTATCACACGGCAACACTGAAATAGAGAAATAAATACAGAGTGCTCTGCTGAGACCAGGCGCCATTGAGTTGCTGCCACTCTTGGTGCGGGAACAGTCACAAGCTGAAGAGTTGTAGGAATGAGAAGACTTTTCTTGACTTTTGATTATTACTCAGCAGTCGGTGCCTGCAAGACCTATCCACTGAGGACCTATCCACCCACCCCGTGCCTGCCATTAATATACTGCTACTCCCCCTCTAAGGTGCAGCACTGAGACTGACACTTATGCTGCTATACCAGTCTGAGGGACACAGCGCTCCCCATGGAAAACTCAGTCTACACAGCTCTGCTGGAGTTTGGGCACATTGTGATCGGGGCTCCAGGGGAAAATCACAGCTTGATCTCTTCCCTACACTCTCAGAGTTGTCTGGTTACCTTACGTGTTTGGAACAACAGCAAGGTGTGGCTTTACAGCTGCATCTGTGGCCTAGGTTCAGGGTCTCTGAACACCTCAACACTTGACAGGGGCACAGTACTGAGAGGGCAGCCTTGGGTCACTGCTCTGGCCTGGCGTCTCCCAGCTGACGGGCAGCACAGCGCAGAGCTGGCGAAGGATTCTGAGAACAGGGCCGCAGAGCTGTTAATGCTGGAAATGCCGGCTGCCCGATTACACAGATGCTTCACACGCATGCACACGCACATACGGGCACGCGCATGGTTGGACTCCTCTGTGGCGGAGCGGGCTCAGGCGCAGTCCACTTCAAGCAAGAGGAAGCCTCCTCGGTGTGTTTTAAAATTTCATACACAGAGCCGCTGGGCCGGCCGTGGGGAAGCAGCCAACGATGGCACGCTCCGCTGAGTGGAAAACTCGATCTTCTTACCTCAGCAAGTTCGGAGGGAGAGTCACAGTGGAGAGACATCTGTGAGCAGGCAGGGAGGGCAGAGCTGTTAACTGTGACAGTGCAGCACAGCGGCCAGCTGGAGAGTGAGGGCCCGGAACCACACTCGCACCACGGGGGCTGTGGCGCTGGGGCCCCTGGACTCGACCGGCAAGAACTAGCAAGAATCAGCAGGAAGGCACTGGTATGAGTTTTCAACAACTAACAGCAAAGCACGAGTACGAATAATTAGCAGCACAGAACTACGATGCTCATTGTTCGTCTCTCCTCGCTGCCTACTGTTTTTCTCCGGTACATTGACTTGAACAGCATGGGCACACTGATACCAGAAAAAGCTGATGGCTGTGTGAAGGGCACTATATCACATAATGACGGATCAACAATCGCAGCACCAGCAAGAATTGTCAACGTCGCCATGGCAACAAACCTCCAGCACTGTTCTTGTAACAACCAGTGCCACCAGTAACGATAGTGAGAAACTCAGGAATGGCTCCTCAATACCTCACACTCTTCTTCTGAGCTCTGATGTTGACATGTTTCAGCCCCTAACCACTAGTCTGAAACCCCACGCCCTGACCCCTGAGCTTAGCTGTTACTCGTGTGATCATGAAGAGGATGTTCAGATGCCAGCTGTGTTTCCTCATATCATCATAAATCTCTTTCTCCTTCTCTTCCTGCTTCTTCATCTCTCTCTCCTCCTCCTCCTCCTTCAGGGAGTTTCCGTGCTGCGCAGTGATAAATCTGCTGTCTGCCTCAGTGATTGGCAGGGTCTCTGCAGGCCCCCCGTCGCACTCATCTATAGAGACTCATCTGCCACTTCTGCAGGGGTTTTCTTGCTTACTTTCTCTTTTTAGGTTTTGTTTGTAAATGGAAACGATTTATACAGTTAACTGGCCATTTACAGATTTTAATTAAGTTCAATTAAAGTTGCCTTTTAAAATGCTAATTAAACAGCTTTCATTAGTTTGTGCGCAGGGCCTTTCCAAAGTCAAACCACTGCGGCTACAGGTTTGGTTTTGTCATTGTCAGTGAGGCACAAAAATGACTTAAATTACTCTGCTTGGCTTCCCATTTCTCTCTCTCTCTCTGCCTCACTCTCTGGTTCTCTCTCCTCCTCTCTGTCTCTTTCTGTCTCTCTTTCTGCCTCTCTTTGGAGAAAAATGAGTGAATTTAGGATCATGCCATTAAAATTGAGGCATTGATCCCTGTTCCTGTGTGTGGCCCCGCTCCTATTCAAACAGTTCTGTCTCAGGCACCTGTGGCCCTCCGCCCCACACCACTCCACCAGCACAGCAACAAACCCACTATAGCTAGGCCGATCTCCAGACGTTTTAGTTTTATTCACTGAATTCTGGGGGATGACATATAATTGCAACTGGCTTATTACACAAAGAGCCCATCACACCTGCAATCACCACATCCCCTTCCCCCTACCGTGCTGTCCAGACAGGTCTGTCTCTGTGTGCATTGCGAGATTAAAAGCAAAACTTGAAAATACGGAATTTTAACAGAATTCCAGAATTCATTGTCTCGAAGGACAGGCAACAAGGTTCGGGTCGATATTTAAGCAACGCAAATGCCAAGACGATGGCCAGCCTTTTCTCCTCTTAAGTGAATATTTATGTGTCTGTGAGTGTGTGTGTCTGTGTGTGCATGTGTGTGTAAGTGTGTTTGAGTGAGTGTGCGTGTGTGCACATGTGTGTGTGTGTATGTGTGCATGCAACTTTTTTAGATTTATATCGTTTTTCTGTTTTAAATTGATGTGTTTGTTTGTTTTCTGGGCTGTCCCGTGGGAGAGAGGATACTGGGAGCTGATGCTCCTTCTGACTGTAATTGTGTTTTATAAGCGTGTTTCTTCATTTTGTCCTTGTCTTTTTCGTGGTTGTTTTGTTAGAGGCTGTACCTCTCTCCCATGCACAGCGGCAGCAGCAGGTGAGTGGAGCTATCAGCCCGTCCTCCTGTGGCACAGGTGCTCTGAATGGAGGTGTCAGCAATGCGCTGCGGGGCAGCAGGGCAGCAAAACAAGTGTCTTTTGGCACCGTGCAATTGTAGCTGTCCTTGTTCTCCTCGTCTTCGTCGGGGGCAAACGACCTCAGGTGTCACAAACCCCGCCCACGCCCCACATTTAACTCCTGTTAAGTGTGTCCTGCCTTTCAGAGCCTCCTGGCCTGCCTTCTTCTTTTCCTTCTCTTTCTATTTCTCTTTTCTCCCTCCTTCTTCTCCTTCTCCTCCTCCTCCAATTCTGCAGATGTTTTCATCCAAGAATGCTAAGAAAAGAATGCAGAGCAGTCGGTTCGCAGGCCGTGTTTACTGACAGTAGACACAAGTGCCGAGGCTGGCATGAATATACAATAAGCAGCATGACTGGTTGACAGTGAAAGTTGTGCAAAAGAAGAAAAAGAAAAAGCAGAATGACAACAGTGTCCTGAAACAAAACAACAACAAAAACAAGAACTGTGATACAGCAGTCAGAGGGATAGAAAATAATGTGCAGGGTCGACAACCAGAACACCAGCCAGGCTGCTGACACCAGTTGGTGGTTTTTCTGCACAGATATATATATATATATATATATATATATATGTCTGTGGCTGCTGTGGTGCCCTCAGGGGAAGGGTAATTGGTAGCTCTCTCTGACAGCTGCTGTCCCAGGGTTCCCCGCCCCCAGCGACATCCTCTGTGTCCAGGATCCAAAGACTTGACAGGAGGAAATAAAGCATTTCCAGAGCACCGCTGTCTGTCAGTCTGGCGTGGTCTGAGAGCACAGACTCACATCAGTGTCGTCATGCTTGGTTTGGGTTTTTTTCTGTTCTTTTCATCATAAACCTAAAGTTTCCCCATGATGAGCTTCACCAGCCAGGGACCATCGTTACAGGACTCACACATCCCCTTCTTCTGTCTTAAAGCTATATATAGGCTCCCATCAACACTGCAGATCTGCCAGAGTCACCGCAATTAACGTCCAATTAAGTGAATCACTCTTCCGTTCTTTAACCCGCGCAGAACCAAGCGAAACAATAAGAATGGAAGAGTGGCGCCCCTGCGTGCTGCTCGCAGCCGGAGCACTGACATTAATTGAACACTTAACACAGAGATCAAACCCTGTGAGCTGCGCAGGGAGCTCAGCCTGAGCAAGACAAGACAGCGATTCCAGGACGGGTCGGAGGCACGCAGGGTAATGTCCTCCTGAGAGGAGGAGTCCTCAACAGCAAAATCAGCATAGGCTTTTATTGATTTTTTTTCTCCTGAGACACCTGCAGCACGACTGCCAAATTTTCCCAAATTTTAGCTGATTCAGAAGGAGAAGAGAAAATGAAAAGTCTCCTCTGCAGCCCAGGCGGGAGGGTCAGCCCTCCAAACAGCATCCTCCATAAGAGTTTGTGAGCAATCGATATGCTTGCCTTTCACAAGCATGGGAATGTGGGGCAGCACTATGGGTGACAGACCTGTGTGTGTGTGTGTGTGTGTGTGTGTGTGTGTGTGTGTATGTGTGAGTGAGAGAGAGAGGGAGCACATGCTTTTTGTGTGAGCGTGCATGCATGTGTGTGTGAGAAGCAGGTAAATGCTTTGTGAATAAGCGTGATCTGAGCTTCTCTGTCTCTCTCCCCACCCCCCGCTCTTTCTCATGCTTGCCTGAGTTGAAAGCCACATCAGAGACACAGGATTAAAACAAGTGATTCCTTAATTGCTGAACATTTGCAGCAAAAAAAAGAAATCATCGTCCCCACACTGAACAAATTAATTCATTACACAGGAGATGTTCCGTGTTTGAGCTACATGCCACACAGCCGCACACCGCCGCGTTCGCCGCACTCGCCGCTCACACCAGAGTGTCAAAGCAGAATCATCACTTCTCCCCCAGAACGCCACCTGCATAATTGCTCTATCTAACCTTTTTCTTAGAGCAATGTAAAAAAAATTGAGAAAAAGAGACCACATTTAAATATTAATACATTCTCCTTTTTGTGCTCTCATCTTCGACGTCTGACAAATGGAGGTTAATTTAACTTTGATCTTTTTCATTTTCTTGTTATTTAAAGACATCTCTCTTTAGACTCTCTCTCTAATATATATATATATATATATATATATATATTAGTTTAGACTGAAGTTGTGTCTCTAGATGCTGCATAAAGACTGTTTCTGGAGCCACAGGGGACACCTCTTGCTTGAATCTTCTGTTTGGCATTGGAATTCCAGCCATGACACAGTTTAGTAAGCATATGCACAGTTCACAGAGCCCTGGGGGGGACGTGCCTAATGGGAACAGTCATTGCCAAAGGTGCCGTTGAATAGACCATCCGGGGTCTGAGCTTTGTCAGGACATGAAGAAAGCACACGAACAAGAGTCTTGAATCTCTCTGGCGCTTCGATGCGATGGTACTTGGAGCCATAATCATGTTACAGTGCTGGCTGGTGTGGCTAAGCGGCCAGACCCCCCAGTGCAGTCACAAACTCCAGGGCTCCGTCTTTGGAGGGGGACCTGTGACAAGTGGCATTAAAACAGCTTAAGTTTTTTCTGTCTTTCCTTTGGGTTTAAGGGCTGTTGCACAAGGGGCTTCCGACTCAGATGGTACAGTAGCGGGCTGGTAGTAGGACACTTCCAAACTAAATGTTAAATGTTTAAGGTGTTTATGCAACTGGCCATAGGGCTCTGCAGACACTCTCCTTTCAGCAGCAACACAGAGCCTCCCCTTTAACGGAGCAGTCCAGTACTGAGGCTGCATTAGACAAGGCAAGTATCTCTGCTTTCATCCTTTATAAAACCTCACTGTATTAAGGCCCTGGTATAAACACTGCACAGTGCAGCAATGAATGGGAAGTGGTGTCGCGGTACAGCACCGGGGATGTGGAGGTGTACAGGACCGGGGTATGAGGCGTGGCCATGGAACCCACGGCAACGCAACACTGGGACTGCAGGACAATCCCGGCATCTGCGCAGATGTGCAGGAGAGTGCCGCTGTGTGTGAGAGACAGAGGGAGAGCACTGCTCCGTGGATCAGTCTCAGTTTGCGCACCGATCACAGCGCTCCACAAATGCACAATTGGGAATCTCCCTGACAACCCACACCAACTCAGTCCCCACCACCTGAACAATGCAGTCAGAGCAGGAGTGCGCATACGCTAGATCAACATGCACAATCGTGACAAAAAGTCCACTTTCAAAACTCCTTCTTTCCTTTCGTTCTTTTTTCCTTGTTTCTTGCCCTCTCCCACTCCATCTCTCACTCTCCCTTGCTCACTCTGCCTCTATCTCCCTCTCTAATTTTATCAGCTTAATAATTAATTGGAGGGTGATGCATTGGATCCATTTCTACAGGGCTTCCCCTCATGATAGAGACTGATAGAGATCTCTGGTCGAGGCAGGAGGAGGGCTGGGGGCGGTGAGAAAGAATGCAAAGAAAGGAAAAGAGAAAAGAAAAGAAAAGGAAAAGTAAGTGAGAGAGAGAACTAGAAAGGTAGGAAGGCTGAGGGATGAAAAGAAGAAAGCTGTATTTTTCTTTTTTTAATGAAATGAAAAAATAAATTAAATAAAATAAAAATCCAATTAAAGGCAACCTGAGAGGAGTGAGGGGGAGGGATGGAGGGAGGGAGGGAGGGAGCGCGGGAGCATGGGAGGGAGGACAGAATGGGAACAGTTGCTTACCAGGGCTGCCAGCCAATTACTGGGCGAGAGATTGTGTGGGAGGGATTCTCCTATTAGAGGGAATTGGCAGGAGGGGGGTTCCCCTGGATACAGCACCCCCCCACACACACACTGGCACCGACACTGACAAGCACACACAAGCTGCTAAGCACACCGATGCACTGACACTGACACAATGATACACACACACACACACTGGGAACGCACTGGCACACATGCTGCTCCCACACGCCGACACACGTGCTGACACACACACTGACTAACACATAGGCTCACCCGTTCTCTCCAAGGCATTGCACAGCTGATGCTTTATAATGTCAAGCTGCTGTGATAAGTTATCTTAGGATCAAAAGAAAACAAATACCAATTATGTTCTTTAATTGGGTCATGGACTTAACGAGCTATCGCAAGGTTCTGCCAGGAGAGTCAATTCTTACAACATCATCTCCAGTCTAAATCACCTCTCCGTATTTGTCAGTTGTTTTGTTGTCCACTTCAGTACACCCTCTTGAAAACTCTCATAAGTACTATATATATATATATATATATATATATATATATATATATATATATATATATATATATTATGTTTTCAAATACAGCCCTATAGCCCCTGGTTAAGTACATGATCATCTTTTTAATCTCGGTTATTATTTTTATTATACTCCTTATTAAGTAATTTTTGTAATGTTATCTTTATTAAATTTGTAGTTGTTTTAGAATTACATTTATATATATATATATATATATATATATATATATATTGTAAATCCAGGGCTAAAATAATTAAATCAAATGATACTTTTTCCCCTCTTGCATGTCTATAGGAAAACAGGCTGGATACGGCACAGTTCGAGATACACTCTGTTTTGCGAGAGCTGTCCATATTTGTAACATAGTGAGAATACAATACACAGTAAATATATAAACATATATAATAAATATGTGAGATTTGACAATCTAGGCCCCACAGAAACACTCCTGTAGAACATTAGGTAACGCATGTTCTTAAGTAGTGTGTACTAAAGAGGCCACCGTAGAGCATCTAGTAAAAAGTTGGAAAGGTTTTGACTTCTGGAGGTCAGTGTAATCAATAGCGTCTCACACGATAAGGTTAATATAAAATTCACAGATAATAAAGACACTTGTCATTCAACAGCTCCTGACATCTAGAAGCCGTCCGACTGGGGCTGGTTTTGAAATACAGCAGCATTTGTATTTATGTTTTGTTGTGTATTGTTTTTAATTTGTGGGGCGGAGGGGGGTATCTCTGTGGTCTGTGGTCTCTGTCACAGTGACATATTAAAACCCTGTCCCTTCCAGGCCTCCCTGCCGTCAGAAAAATAAGACGCGGAAAATGAAATTCCTTCTCCCAGCGGCACCAAAAGACAGATGGGCAGAGAAGGCCCCTAGATGAAATTAACCAGCATCTGTGGAGCAGGAACAGCCTTTGGACACATCTCAACATCCATGCGGTGCTCCACACGACTGAGCGAGAGGGAGAGAGCAAGAGGGAGAGAGATCTTCGTCTCATGGTCTGCGGCCCTGATCGTTCTTATGAATATTTTCTTTTATAGCGCCTCCTCAAAGCACAGCATGTAAGTAAGCAAGTGTGAGAGAGTGAGTGAGAGAATGAGAGTGTGAGAGAGTGAGCTGGGGACGGGCTGCTGAGCTCAAATGCTTGGGAGCTTTGCCTGTTCCTGTGCCAATTACAGAACTGCTCAACTCTCAATTTTATTATCACAGTTCAACAACGAAGAAGAAATAATCTGATCTGTCCATCACCTCATTTTTCTTTTTAATTATGGTTATAACTGCAGTGAATTCTTATTTTTTAATTCTATATTCCCAGTTAGGAGAACAATAGGAATAGGTCAGGAATCTGTGTTCTTATTAAACTCAGTGTCTCTCTCTCTCTTTCCCACTCTCTCTCTCTCCCTCTCTCTCTCAAGTTACCCATTGGAACCTCGTTTCCCACATTCTGTAGCATTTTCACTTTTATAACCTAGCTGTGCAAAGCTGTTCTAAGCAATTACAGATTAATTACAGGGACTTCAGAGCAATTACCCACAATTAACTATCACGTTGCCTGCCATTGTAAAGGCTTTTCAGTGCTCATGATTACAATGTAATCATGTCTTTTTTATTATAAGTATCGTTTACAATGTGTTCTGGGGGTGGGGGTGGGGGTGGGGGGGGGTCCGGAGGGGATGGTGGTGTTAATAAATTCATGTATTCCACGCAATAATGTTCTTCATTTCTCAAAGTGGTTCTCATTTAAATATGCATACACTGGAGGTATTTTTTAAATTTATACCAGAATAATCAGCAGCAGAATTTACCTCAGAGAATTTAAAAATAACTGTAGTGGCTAAACAGCACCTTCTGCTGGTCAGAGGTCACTGTCCGCTTTACACAGGATACTGCTCTTTGTGCACTGGAAAAGAAACAAGGGGCTGTACGCCTGGCCGAACAAACCCATTAAGGGAAAACGCCTTGGACCCAAATTGCATGACCCGGAAGGTTCTGTCTGGTCAAGGGCATTCTGCGCACCCCAAGGGGAGGAACATTTCATTATTAATGATCTTACCTTGTCGCTTTCATCGCAGTCTTCTGCCACTTAAGGTACAGCTCATGTTATTTAAGGAGCCAACTGTTCTAATTCCACTGTTCTTAATTAACTAATTGGTTCCATAATTAACAAAATCGTTCATTAACTCTTTCTTCCCCAGGGTTCTGATTCTGCCTGAGAGTCTCACACTGGGTCAGGTCTTAGTAGAACCAGGCACTCTCAGCCAAGCCAGGAGTCAGGCCGAGCTTTCAGTGATCCCTCTCAAACAGGAGGGGCGCTGCATGTGATTCAGCTATTGATTCATTCTTTATTACTCTTTATTCTGTATGAATAAAGAGTGTGTGAGGGGTATTTAAGGAAAGATAAAGAAAAGATTGCGAAAGAGTTTGTGCAAATTAGAGGAGATATTTTCATTCATGAAGGTGATATTCATCACGCCATCCAGGAAAGCAAGTCGGAAGTCTTGTTTTAGTTATTTTCACAGTTTCCGCCCCTGCTGGGTCCCTGCCGCTGACTCATTCAGCTTCATCTCTCTCACCTGGTCTTTCCCTTGCTAGCTTCGCACCTTCAAACTTTTATTTCAGCAAACTGCCAGCACATCAGCAGCACTACAGCACTGGGCTCTGGAAAAACTGGTCGTTTTGCGAGTGAAAGCGTTTCTCTATGGGGTGTGGGGACATGACACTGCGCAGACCACAGGTTTCCAGCCTGTTAAGACCTATTGCAACTACCAGAACAAGACTGGTGCAGTGAAGGAGAATTCTAGGAATTAAAAAGTAAAACAGAGAAAGAGAGAGAGAGACAGGGACAGGGAGAGAGACAGAGACAGAGAGGGATTAATTAGAACACAGATTCCCTAAGATTCCTAAGAGGGAATACAGAATTGAAAAATGAAAGAGACAAAGGGAGCGAAAGTGAAAAAAAAGTGGTGAGAGTTTGGAAAAAGTAACTCCTTTGAAACTTTGGGGCTTTTTCCTCTTCTCCCTCCGGTTGCTGCCGCTGCTGCGCTGAGCGTTGATGCACTTTCTCACACATGTCTGTACAGTGGCAATTGCCAAGCTCTGCAGAATAACACACAGCGCCTCTGAGTGTGGGAGAGAGAGAGAGGCTCACCGTGGGACCCCTGGTTTGAAGCAGCACACTTTGATACCGAGCTCTCTGGGCCTCCACTGCGGCTCTGCTTTCTTCATCTCAGGCTTTCATGCTGCCACTAGGCCAGGCCCTGGGGCAGTGCCCAGAGACACGGAGAATGATACATTCGGTTTTTATTTTGTTTTTCTTTCTTGTTGCGTGTTGCCTCACCCTCCCACCTACCACCACACCTGGGGGACCGAAAAATGGCCCTGGACTTTTACCCAGGTGAAGTCTGGGTCCCAATAAAGTGCGGTCCGGGGGGTGGGGTTGGGGGTGTTGACGATGTGCGGTTCTACACGGGGCGACCGGCCCACATGGGAAGCGACCGGCCCATCGAACAAAAAATTTGCCAGAATCGCCCAATGGCCACACACACACACACACACAGTCACACTTTCTCCCCACCACCATTGTTAATGAAGAACAATAAAGGGAATCTCTCTCGCTCTGTCTCTCTATCTCTCTGTTTTCTAACTGAAACATCAGAGCCCAACAAATACATCTTCAAACTGAGGGTGAAATGTGAGAGCGTGTCTCACTGAGGAAGTGTCTTGGGTGTGACGTTCTGTGTGTGAGTGTCGACGCAGTGCAGGTAGCAGGTGTGTTGTTCTGTGTGTGTGTGTTGACGCAGTGCAGTATAGCAGGTGTGTCATGGAGTGTGTCTGTGTGTTAATGCAGTGCAGAGAAGCGGGTGTGTCATTCTGCCAGTGAAGCTATGCCGGTTTGGCAGGCGCTCAGGGGGTGTTTGAATCGACAGTTCAGACCCGAGTGGAGGGGGTCGGACTGCAGGCGCTACACTCACAGGCATCCAGCGCGGTGTTGAGGAATGCTAATTGTGTACCGTTGGGCTCCCTGACTCTCCACCCCAGCGGTCAAGGCCATTCATCAGCCAGCGATTGTGCATTATGTGCTAGAAATGACAGCTAATGTATTCCTCTCAGTTAATGCATGTTCTGAATGCAATTTACATAGAATCAATCGCGGATCCTTAATGTGTTAGCACTGAGAAAATCCATTATGCTAATGCTGAACCTGCAAAGAGGAAAGATTACTCTTCCTGTTATATGAATGAGAGGATGGAGGAGGGGCAGGGGGGTGGTGTTGTGGGTGGTAGATGCATATGTTAAATAATCTTTTTTTTGTTAAAGAAACTTTTTCTTTTTTAAAACTGTGTGTAAGAATTTAACATTGTCTAAGTTTTGTCACTTTCTGCAGTTTCAACACTTTGGGGTGTGTTAGTTGCTATGGGCTGGTAATGTACAGAGCTCTCTACTCTTCAGAGAGATGCTAAATCTGTATGAAAGGAGACCAGTGCAAATAAGTTTTATTGTTTATTTATTGAATTATTCTATTTGTTTTTATTAAACATCTCACCCTCTGCTGCTCCTTTCATCCTACCACTCCTCCCCCCACCCATCGTCTCCCCTTTTCCTCCACCTGCCCCTCATCTCTCACATCTCCCAATCTTTCTTGCTCCCTGTCATTCCCTCTTCTTTTCATTCTCTCTCTTTCTCTCTCTCTCACTTACTCCTTCTCTTCCACCCTTTCTCCAGTTCTCTCTCTCCCTCTCTGTAACCCAGACTGACAGTTTATATAACACCCAACAGAGACCTGGGAATCACACGGGACTGGTCATAGCACAGCCAGCTCCTGGACAAGGTACCGGTGACCATCTCTTATTCTCATATATATATATATATATATATATATATATATATATATATATATGTATATTTATTCATAGTTACGTTTTATTTTAATGACTCACGCTAGACTACTGCACTTCGGCAGGAAGACTGTTAAAAAATAAAGCAAGAAATCTTTAATTATTCATCCCTACTGCACAAGAATTGTGACCCAAAAGGGAAGCAGGGACTCTATTTATAGGTCGGCTGTGGTGCATCCTGGGAGCTTCCACAAGGCTATCCGAGGTCTCCTTTGTAACGGTGAAACCGCTGAGATGGGTAATACTTCACTGGGCTGGGCTGGTACATGTTAACAAATGCTTAATTACAGTGTTCTCATGAGTAACTAACATGTAGTTAATGAGTACCTACTATGTTCATAAACTGTAATTTTGGAGACCTATTGTAAAGTGTTACCCTTTCTTTCTTCCCTGCACAGTAGATTGTCTTTTTGCATCATATACATTGTGTGTGTAAAGTAGAAAACAAGCTAAGGGACTCAATAAATACATAAACAAACAAACAAACTCTAAACTCCATCCTGCTGCTTCTCCTCCAGCATCCGGGACAGGGGGGACAAGGGCAAGGGGGAGGGGGGGGAAGCACACAAAGTGTTTGTAAAGAAAATGTATCTGAGGGTCTCCATGGTCAACTGAGAATCACTCAGTAATGATCAATCAGAGTCGCAGCTCTGGGCTGTCCCCAATGCCCTCCTCTCACTTCTAATTGCAGAATGTCTTCTCTAATTGCTCCAATATGGGACACTGTGCCATTTTAAATCTCTGTGCACTAATTGTTCTTCTATTTCTTCTTCCTCTTTTGATTTTCCTCTCCTTTTCCTTCTTCTTCCCCTTCCCCTTCATCTTCTTCTTCTTCTTCTTTGCCACCTCCTGTCCTTCCTTCCCCAGCTCCAGTCTCCTGCAGCACACTGGTGAATCAGCGATGCCTGTTGTGTGACTAAACTTCCGATAGAATCCATGTTTAATTCAGATTGCTGCGGGCCATTGACAAAAGCTATACTCTTTCATCTACAAAGCATGAGCGGAGACTCCGAGTGTGGAGAAATCTCGTAGATTAATGAAATCCTTGGGAGCTGTCCCATTTCAGCGAGCAAACGTGTTCTGTCATATGGAAGAGATCCGAGCGGCTGCCGTACCTCACCGGGACAAGACATCCCCATTGGAAATGCAGTGCTCCCTCCATTCTCTCACTCTCTCTCTCTCTCTCTACTCTTTAGGATGAAAGGTCTTTATGTACGGCCTTGTGACCTTGTGAGTCAGAAGTTCAGTGTGAAGTCAGTCAGCCATGGCACATTGTCACCATGCACAGGTACGTGGTGTGGCAATGCATACACACACACAGACACACACACCTACTGGCCCAGCTCTGTCTTGGTTTACACAACACTGCGCAGTAGGTGATGAACTGGAAGTAGGTCCAATACCTAATCTGCTTATTCACTTATTTATGTATTTATTTACTTACTTATTTATTCATTTGAAAAGGCCACCCTTCGCACAGGATCCTTGGCAAAAAGCTCCTCCCCATGGGCCACTTCCACTTCTCCCTCACTCCCGCCTGGCGTCTGCAGATCCCTGGGGACCGCCAGCGCAGAGATGGCCCAGATCCTCCCCTAGGCCCCACAGTTAGCGGAGTGCATGAATCGCATTACACTGCCCCCCCGGCCTGAAGACGCCGGTCCGCAAATGGATCTGATAAGTGAGTCTTCATAAGCATCAGAAATGTAATTGAATGTTTTGTGCCACAGCGGATTAATTCTCTTGCAGGCCCAGGAGACATACACCAGCCTGTATCTCATTGGGATGACGGCCCTCTGAAGGGGTGAGACACCAGGGACAGAGCTGGAGGGGCGGGGAGGGGAGGGGAGGGGTGGCAGGGGGTGTTTATTGTGTTTACTAGCCCTAGAAGAAAATACAGTGACAGTGGAGGAAACCTGAACTTGATATTAATTTTACAGGACAACACCTTTAAAGTACGCAAAGAACACAGGAGGCGAACGAACGGAGATGCACGCTAGGAGGTGGGGCAGGGGCGTCCGGTCCATAATGAAGCTGCACAAACAACACAACACAAAAAAAGAAGAGTAAAACAGTAGTAATAATTAATAATAATAACACTAGATTGAAAACCCTGCTTTTGATCGGTTTCCCTGGGCACGGTGGCACCAGTGAGGGATGAAATAGTCGGGAATGTGCCAGGAAACTGCGAAGGCTGTGATGTGGAGTGGATCGTGCTGCCATCTCCCATGGCAGGAATTCACACGCTCAAGGGCGGGTGGGGCGACTGTACCCCAGTGCAGAACGACTCCGTGGCTCAATAGAGATTCTCCCAGCGTGCCGTCTAATCATCGCCGCAGCGCGTGGAGGAAAGATAACTGTTCTAAAGAGTCTGATTAACAGCAGTGAACGCTACTCACTGTCTCCAAGCCATGTGTGAGATTCTATTGTATTTATATATTTATATATATATACATATTTCTTTTTTTCTTTGATGAATCACATTAACCTAATTTTTTTAGATCGTTAAGTGAAGTGAAGATAGGGTTTGACACATCCCCCGTAAATCACGAGCACAAACTCTCGCTATCGCCGTCCTTTCAATGTGATATCTGTGTTTCTTTCAATTACAAAATTGAAAGAAGGAATAAAGAAACAGAAAGAAAAAAGAAAGAAAAAGAAAGAAAGTCTACATCAGTCTACAATGATCTCCTGGGTGAAGTGTTTGGTTGTGTCTGTGGTTCAGCATTGACCCCAATTGACTCTGGAGCCAGAAACAGGTGTCCCTTTTATTGGGTGATGGTGTTTGTGTCTTGTGTTCTGGCAGCCCCCTTGCACAAGCTTTGGTGTTCACAGCTAAAACTGATGGAGGAGGATGAGAACAAAAACGTAGACTGGAAGCACTGGGTGTGTACTGTGCTATATACATGCATGCACACATAAAGCAGCAAAAGAAATCCCTGAAACAGATGTGATTAGAAAAAGTAAGAAACTGCTTTTGAAGAATGCCTGTTCCGATAAGGCCGGTCAGATATGAGCCTAACTCACAGTAAGCTTTTGAGTGGACAGCTGGCCGGGTGCAGGGCTGTGCGGTCGCAGTTTCTTCTTCTGAATCATGGCAGTCATCCGGGAAAGAAGCATTTGGTAATCCAGGCGACCCTGGGGCTGCAGCTCCCTGGCTGCCTTGGAAATTCAGGGAGTTGCTGAGTGCTGAGGGCTGCGATTGCGTGTGGCAGGCAAGCTGAACTAATCTAACCACAGGAAAATAGACAAATATGCATATGTAATGTAAATGTTTCTACAGATATATATATATATATATATATATATATATATATATATATATTAATGTATGTAAGCACATTTCATCAGAATGGCACGGACAGTAAGGGCACATAAATGTGATATAGTTACATCACACGCGTGGCGAAGGCCAGAGGGCTGTTTATCCCAGCTCTCTCTGACCCGCGGCTGGGACAGCTCTGGAGCTCCGGGCTTCTTCTGAAATGTTCGATGTCGCCCCCCTCCCTCCCTGCAATCAAGAGTTTTGGAACAAACCAGAAATATGGGAGTTGTACAAGTCGTGCGATGCCATGCCGTGATGAGTTGTGTTGCATTATGTAATGAGCAAATCCCCAGGACCCTGATTAATGTCTTGAGATACCCCTATGCCTTCCTGTCTCTCCCGCTCTCTCTCTCCCTCTGATGAGTTTAACAAACTGGGAAATTTCAGAGCGACAGGAGGACAGACAGCCTGAGGGACCAATTAAAGTCCAGCACGTTTCAGCAAGAGTGACTCCCTCTCTCTCTCTTTCTCTCCCTCTCTTTCTTTCTCTTTCTTTCCCTCTCTCTCTTGTTTTATCTCCTTCTCTTTCTCTCTCTCTTATTTATGCCCCTCTTCTTCTTTCTTAGTGGCTTGAGCAGTCAAAGGTGCAAGTATCAAAGGTCACCTTGAAATGACAAACTGCACCCTTGCGTTGTGAGAACCCACAGTGTGCAGGAATATATGCACGTGTGTTGTTGGTTTTCTGCATGCTGGCTATTTATCTGCGTTGCTCAGGGTTGTCCTGTATTCAGCTTACTTAGTTAAAGAGTTCGCCAGAAAAAAATGAAACAGCTCTCCTCATTGCAGCAGGTGTCGGTGGTAATTGAGGAAAAGCTAACGAGGACAAGGGTTAATTAACCTGCTTTCAGTTCAGGGAAATGATTAGGTTTTAATTACTCTTTGCTCAAGAGACATGATCTGAAAACTGTGCAACATATTTCCAGCAGTTCTGTCTGCCCTCTAAACAAGAATGGGTCTTGAGGGTTCCTGAAGAACCTCGTGGCTGGCAAAGATTTTATTGTTTCTTCAAACATGATGACATGGACATATTTTAGTTTTTCCTTCTCAGAAAGGGAACAAACAAAAAGCTCCTCATAGCCCCTCAAAAGCTTCCTCCACAGGGTCAACCCATAATCTCTAAAACGATTCTAAGAAGTTATAATACAAAAAGTGCAGCTCTCACTCCTGGCTCGCCTCTTACTCCTCTCCGTCTGGATGCGAGCCCTAGCACACCAGCTGACTCTCTGGCAGAAACAATCACGGCAGACGGATTTCCTGGGCTCCCCCGGTCACCTCCGCCTTCTGTCAACTTTGGCGTTCTCTGCCCTCACCTCCCCGCCGTCCCCACCATCCCCCCTGCCCTCTCCACAGTGGGTCCATCTGTGAGTCAGAGTGGCAGGCAGGGTCTGGCTGTCTGTGAGCCCCATGAGTCAATGCCTAGGACTGTCCCTGTCTACATTCAAAACAAACCGCATCTTAAATAACTGCATTTATTTTATTGACACCTGTATACTGCAAATGCACTGAACCATGAATTATGAAATGCAACTGGTAATGTGTTATTTAAGATGCATGTATATATTTGTCATATATTTAAATAGTTGATATGGATGCCTTTCCTATGTATTGTAAGAAAAGAATGTTGGGTTTATTCATTGGACCATTTCAGCTGCTTATTTTCCGCAGACTTGGAACCAACTTTAGGCGCCTATCAGGACAAAGTCTTCAACACTAACACATGCAAAGATGGTGTCTCGAAAGAGTCAACCGAGCAAGAGGTGTATTCAGGCTCCGCAGAAACAGTGCCAGCTGCACTGTATAATGGTAATAGATGATCATTAAAACCTTATAAAGCATTTGTAATGTAGTTATAAACATGTATAAGTGAATTACATTAATTTCAACTATATCTAATGGGAATACAGAAGTGAGAGCAACCCGTGCTGTATTTATTTCAGTCGCTACAATAAAGATACCAGATTACAGATATGACCACATCAGTGCATGCACAGTGATCACGTGTTTCAACAGCGCAAGTTACATTACCTAGCGGGTTAATAACTACATTAATTGCACTTTCATAGGCTGTTTTTCATCATCAGTTAATATTACAGGGATGGCTTGTTAACTGCTTGAGATGTAACCTTATTATGAAACATGTTACCAGATATCCTACCAGAGATGCAGCCCCCGCTTCTCAGACAGTGCCCTTTAGGGATAATGCGTCTGCGAAATCAGAGCTCTCTGTTATAATGATCCTGCAAGGCACCCTGCGCATCTCAGTAAGTGTTTTTTGTGTTGTTGTTTTTTGTTTTTTTTTGCAATATCAAATATCAAATGTCCATTCCAGTGGAGTGTGAGAGAGGAAGTGAGGGTGGGAGAGTGAGAGGCTTGCTGTGGTGTTAACGAGGGCGTCTGCAGAGAGCAGGGAATGACCATCAGGCAACTGGGGGGAAGAGTGTGATTGCGATTGTGAGGGTTGGGGGGGGAGGGGGGCACTCAGGAAATGAAACAAGACCCTTTATATAAAGCAGTGCCATTTAGTGGCCAAATTTAATAAAGCCAACTCTTGATGTGAAAGAGAGAGAGAGAGACAGAGAGAGAGAAATAAAATAAATCAATCAATCAAAACAAGCAGAAATTCCAGGTCACTAAAGGAACGCCAGGGAAGCGATGTGAATAACGCCATGCACAGCGAATCTCCCTATTACGATTTCATGATCTGTGTCTATTCAAGTCCGCTCTGATTGCGGCTCCGGTTCTAATCGCATCAGCTCAGAGATTTGCATGTGTTCCCTCTTCCTCATTCGAGCTGGCATCAGCCCTCAACGCAAATCCCTCCGATATGTTCAAAAAGAGAGGAGAAGACAGAGAGCAGGCATGTTGGGGTTTTGTGTTGTTGTTGTTGTTGTTGTTGTTTGTTTTTTACAGATTTGTACATGAGGTTAACATTCATTAAATTTAATTAAACACACACACACACATATATACAAACACATACATACGCACACACATACATACACACATGCATATAAACATGCATAAATACACATACATGCATATGAAATGTTGCTACTGCAATGTTTGCCTTATTTTTTTATAACTAACACTGAAGTGATTGATAGCTGAGGTGCTACAATAATCCTATTTGCTCCCTCACACACTTGATCATGTTAGCATGTCAGGAGAGCTCTTTACCGCTCAACCCCATCCTCACACATCCATCTGTCTGTCTGTCTGTCTGTGTCAATATAATAAGTCGTTTTGGATGGGGTTATTACTCCGGATACATATTTGCTCAGTCAAAGTAATATCTCCTTCAAACATTTAGCGCTGACATTCTCTCTCTCTGCCGTCTCCCCATGAGGTCATTGGTTACTAAAGCAACGGTTTGTAAGGGTTGTCATTATTTTATTTATTTATTTATTTATTTATTTATTTATTTTTAATTGCTGTATTTACTTCTTGTCTTGACAGAACATGTTTGTTATATAAGGAATATGTTAGATATTGAACAAATTCCACATTTGTGGAAGCTTTGCCCTGAAGCTGCCCGTAAGAAGGCCGGCTGGCCGCAGACACTGGTGCTGAATGAGCGGAGAGGAGGACTACACTGGGGTTTCAGAGAAAATCTCCCCAGGACAATCCTCGCGGAGCTAACCCCCTGTCCCTCCCTTCGGCCCCTGTGAGGATACACCTGGCAGCCCAACTCCCCATTCGCTTCCTGATTGTTTGTTTGTTTTCTTCCCCTAATGCCATATACAGGCACTGTGTCACCATTAATTGCATGCATTTGTAACATGCCTGTGCAGCGCTGTGCAGGATTTTACCAGCTCTGCGGTAACGATGTCCGCGGTTTTCTGCGCACACGACTAACAGCCTGTTGACTCGGTGCTGTGCAAACAAACCCCAGAGCCTCCCACAATTCCCTAGTCAAGTCATTGTATTATTATTTTTATATGTAGATATTTGTGTATGTGTATTTATATATTTTTTTTCCTTTTCCTTTGCCTGTGCATTTTAAGCAAAATACAGCGCCCCTCTCTCTCTCTCCCTCTCTCTCTCTCTTCCAATTAAGCCAGAGTGTTTTGTCGTGTTGGTGTCGAGGGATTTTCCTTTCTTCTCCTCCACTGTCAGCTCGCATCAGAAAGACTCCTCATTAGTGTCAGATTTGAAAGTGGTGCAGCTCTCTCTCTCTCCCTCTCCCTCTCCCTCTCCCTCTCATAGTGAGGGGGCCTCTCTCTCTCCCTCCCTCCCTCCACTTCTCTCTTACCCTTTCCCTCCCTCTCTCTCTCTCTTTCTCCATGCTTTAATGGCCTGCAACATTTCCCCATGGGAATCAGCCCCCCCCATCCCCACTTCTCCTCACAACAGCTCATTGAGGGCGGGGGACGCAGGAGCAAATATAAATCAATCAATCAATCAATCAATGATCAAACCAAGGAGACCTGGCTGCTGAGAACTATTCTTTTTTAGATGTTGCTGAGCGTTTTCCCTACGCTGGTTCCCACTCTCACATGACAGAGCAGCTGGTGTCCAGCACTGGGGAGGAGGTTCCAGGGGGAGAATATTTACTGCTGCACACGGCTCTCACCACCAGACAGGGGCACCTGGCGTGGGCAGACAGGCTCCTACAGGCTGATGTCACTGCTGCCAAACCGGTGCCCTACCTGGGGCTCAGGATAGAGTAGTGTAGTGTAGTGTAGTGTAGTGTCTTGTGGTGTAGTGTGGTGTAGTGTAGTGTCTTGTGGTGTGGTGTGGTGTAGTGTAGTGTCTTGTGGTGTGGTGTGGTGTAGTGTAGTGTCTTGTGGTGTGGTGTGGTGTAGTGTAGTGTCTTGTGGTGTGGTGTGGTGTAGGGTAGTGTATTGTGGTGTAATGTAGTGTAGTGTAGTGTAGCGTAGTAAAGCGTAGCATATTGTGGTGTGGTGTAGCGTAGCATAGAGTAGTGTAATGTAGTGTTGCGTAGCATAGAGTAGTGTAATGTAGTGTAGCGTGGTGTGGTGTAGTGTAGTGTATTGTGGTGTAGTGTGGTGTAGTGTAGTGTATTGTGGTGTAGTGTGGTGTAGTGTAGTGTATTGTGGTGTAGTGCAGTGCAGTGTAGTGTATTGTGGTGTAGTGTTTGTGGTGTAGTGTGGTGTAGTGTAGTGTATTGTGGTGTAGTGTGGTGTAGTGTATTGTGGTGTAGTGTATTGTAGTGTAGTGTGATGTAGTGTAGTGTATTGTGGTTTAGTGTGGTGTAGTGTGATGTAGTGTAGTGTATTGTGGTGTAGTGCGGTGAAGTGTAGTGTATTGTAGTGTAGTGTATTGTGGTGTAGTGTGGTGTAGTGTAGTGTATTGTGGTGTAGTGTGGTGTAGTGTAGTGTGATGTAGTGTAGTGTATTGTGGTGTAGTGTGGTGTAGTGTAGTGTAGTGTGGTGTAGTGCAGTGTAGTGTAGTGTATTGTGGTGTAGTGTGATATACACTCACCTAAAGGATTATTAGGAACACCTGTTCAATTTCTCATTAATGCAATTATCTAACCAACCAATCACATGGCAGTTGCTTCAATGCATTTAGGGGTGTGGTCCTGGTCAAGACAATCTCCTGAACTCCAAACTGAATGTCTGAATGGGAAAGAAAGGTGATTTAAGCAATTTTGAGCGTGGCATGGTTGTTGGTGCCAGACGGGCCGGTCTGAGTATTTCACAATCTGCTCAGTTACTGGGATTTTCACGCACAACCATTTCTAGGGTTTACAAAGAATGGTGTGAAAAGGGAAAAACATCCAGTATGCGGCAGTCCTGTGGGCAAAAATGCCTTGTTGATGCTAGAGGTCAGAGGAGAATGGGCCGACTGATTCAAGCTGATAGAAGAGCAACTTTGACTGAAATAACCACTCGTTACAACCGAGGTATGCAGCAAAGCATCTGTGAAGCCACAACACGTACAACCTTGAGGTGGATGGGCTACAACAGCAGAAGACCCCACCGGGTACCACTCATCTCCACTACAAATAGGAAAAAGAGGCTACAATTTGCACAAGCTCACCAAAATTGGACAGTTGAAGACTGGAAAAATGTTGCCTGGTCTGATGAGTCTGGATTTCTGTTGAGACATTCAGATGGTAGAGTCAGAATTTGGCGTAAACAGAATGAGAACATGGATCCATCATGCCTTGTTACCACTGTGCAGGCTGGTGGTGGTGGTGTAATGGTGTGGGGGATGTTTTCTTGGCACACTTTAGGCCCCTTAGTGCCAATTGGGCATCGTTTAAATGCCACGGCCTACCTGAGCATTGTTTCTGACCATGTCCATCCCTTTATGACCACCATGTACCCATCCTCTGATGGCTACTTCCAGCAGGATAATGCACCATGTCACAAAGGTCGAATCATTTCAAATTGGTTTCTTGAACATGACAATGAGTTCACTGTACTAAACTGGCCCCCACAGTCACCAGATCTCAACCCAATAGAGCATCTTTGGGACGTGGTGGAACGGGAGCTTCGTGCCCTGGATGTGCATCCCACAAATCTCCATCAACTGCAAGATGCTATCCTATCAATATGGGCCAACATTTCTAAAGAATGCTTTCAGCACCTTGTTGAATCAATGCCACGTAGAATTAAGGCAGTTCTGAAGGCGAAAGGGGGTCAAACACAGTATTAGTATGGTGTTCCTAATAATCTTTTAGGTGAGTGTAGTGTAGTGTATTGTGGTGTAGTGTGGTGTAGTGTAGTGTATTGTGGTGTAGTGCAGTGTAGTGTAGTGTAGTGTAGTGTAGTGTAGTGCAGTTTTTCACAGAAACTTAAAAGTTCAGCGACAGTGTTTGAGAGAGGAGGAGAAGGAAACAGAGGAATAATACTGTGAAAGAAAATGTTGGTCTTTGTTTACAGGGAAAAAAGAAGAAAGTTGCTTCTCCCCCTCCAGGCCCTAGAACCACATCCCACTTCAGAATAAACACATCGAATAATTAGGAGTTGATAAGCTGTGGCGTTGGCTTCTAGATCTCTCACCGGATGCATGTGATCAGATATGCACCCCCCACACCCCGAACCCCCAAACACCCCAACACTCATCTGTTCAATTCCCCAGCCTACACTGAAGCCCAGAGCCTCTCTCCTCCGTGTCTATCAAAGACTTGATAATTAGTCAGAAGTCAGCTGGCATTAATGTTGCTTTTCTTTTCCCTGTTATTGCTGTTGTTGTCGCTGTGATTTTAACGGCACGCAAAGATAAGAAACAAGCAAAGCTGCCCCATTTTCGTGTGAGGTCTTGTAAGGTACCCACAGTGTTTATATCATCAGGAACAAAGAATGCACTTGTTTTCAGGCAACTGTAAATATATATATATATGTGTGTGTGTGAAACTAAATTCTGAAATGCAAAACAGATAAAAGCAAGAAAGTGTCAAAAACAAGTTAACTTCTTTTTTTTTTATATATATATATATATATATATATATATATATAAAATCCTTTTTGCTCTGTGTTTCTTTTCATGCTGCTTGAACAGACCTAATGAGAGTATTTCTGTCAAAAAATCAATCACAGCCACTGCATAGAGCACATTACAGAACAGACGTCTGAAGCACCGAGTGGGGGACTGGTAACATCTCTATGACTGTTCTACCTCTGGATGAAGAAGGAGAACAAGAGGAAAGAGAGGAACGAGAAGAAGAATGAAATATGACGAACAGCTGACACAAAATAATTGATTAATTGATTGATTAATTAAAGACTTAAAGGCACTTTAAGGAAAATGGTCAGCTTCCCTAGTCTCTAAGGAACCATAAACTATCTTCCGCAGCAGCGTCGGTGGAGGAGAAGCACAGAAATACAGCCGTGACAACAAACACACAAACCCATCCGCTTTTCCGTGAACAGGATTTAACCGGGTACATCTGAGATAATGTAAGTGTCACAGTAAGATACACAGCACGGGCTGCCGGCCAACCCCCCCGGCTCCTGCCCATCTACTATACTCCGCACTCCTCGACTTATCTCCCCAAAACAATGACGGATGTGTCAAACGTTTATTAAGACAAAGATTTATCCCCCGCTGGGATGCAAAAGAAACTAAATCTCTTCCCGGTGAGATTGACAGCGCATTGGAAAAAGAACTAGGGATTTCTGTTTCATTTTATTTTTATATATGCCATTTTTTTCCTTCTCTTTTTTAAATGTCGCCTTTTGTTCAGCTGCTTCTGCTACTGCTGTTAGACTCAAACCCCTTCAAAGTCGAGCTCATGAGCCGACTGGCTGATTGATTTTCTAAATTCCATCACCCCAGCTCCACCGCAGCAGTGTAAACAGGCCGCGCATCCCCGGCAGACAGAGCCAGCAATGCCCGGGTTCCCATCAACCTCATACGTTTCCTGCGTTCCTATCCTGTGTGTGCATGATTGAGCTCACATTAACACTAGACACTCATTCCCTGGCAGTGGGCTGTGGATTTACTGCTGTTCAAAAATACATACTTGTAAAAGTTGTAGGGCCTCCAGTCCTGTGAGTAAGAGTTCAATAAAGTATCTCAGAGCTCTGGAACCAGAACCGAAGAACCAAACCTGTCTGCTAACTGGAGACATGGGCCTTTAATATCTCTTTCCTGTTTTCTATTTTTTAAGAGTTTCAGAACTATGTCTGTTTTTCCTGCAATTTTCATACTTCCTGCAGTTGTCATGGAGTGGGATTAAGGTCTCTTTAACATGGTGCCAGCACTCTGGGGATGATATGGGTTATCTGAACACTAATGTTGGTGACAGCTGCTGGAAATCTAAAGAAAACAGGTCACTCTGTGTTGTCTTTAAGGGCCTCTTACAATACAATACAAGATTTAAATATTTTCAAATTTTATATTATATTTATATAATATATTATATATATTATATTATATTTCAAGTTTGGAGCTTTAAATACAAAAATGGTGTGAGTTTGTATGTTTTCTTGTTTTCTTGCCATTTCTGTTGCATCATTATTAATTCCTTTCCCCTGTGCTAGTCAAACACCACTGGCTGGCACTCATAAATACATATACACAGATACATAGACAGCTCTGGAAAAAATTAAGAGACCACTCCAAGTTCAGAAATCAATGTTAAGTGGTCTCTTAATTTTTTTCAGAGCTGTATACATATATACATACATGTACATGCATACATATTTACACATGCATGTACACACACACACACACACAAACATGCCAATGCAATAAAGCTGTGTGTATGCCAGGGATGTGGACAGGGTAGAGCCAGGCAGCCCGTCTCCCACTGCCCATGTCGGCCCATGTGAGACCGCAGTGCCGGGGGGCCTGTTCCTGGGGGTGGCTCCGTGGGCCTGCGGGGGCTGGCACGTCCTGTCACTTCCCAGGGAGTTCACGCAGCCGGGGGCGGGCGCTGCGGATTCCCCAGCGCGGGGGAAGCGAGCCCCAGCCATCGATCAGCCGCTGCTGCTGGATCAATGCGGCCGGCTCGGCACAGGCCTCTAATGAAGCCGTCTGCCAGAGCGCTCTGCTCTGACATCATTAGCTTGGCTTCTCTCTCTCCCTCTGTGCTTCTCTGCTGCTTTCTCAACCACTCTCTCTCTCTCTCTCTCTCTCTCTCTCCCCATCTCTCTCTCTACCTCTTTCTCTCTCAGGTGTTAATAGCTCCTTCTACTTCAGCGCTCAATAACTGAGAGTATGTCAGAGTGTATCTCTGTGAGCGAGTGAGTGTGTGTGTGTCTCTGAGAGTGTGTGCATGTACAAGAGTGTGTGTGTGTGTGTGTGTGTGTGACCCCATGTCTGCCAAAGTACACAAGCCTCATAGACACTGATCACAGTATATCAGGGTCTCCCCAGGGTGCAGTGCAAAAGTGCTGAAGCCACACAGGAAACAACCGCAACACTGGTTTCATATTAATATGCATGAGCTACAGTGTTCAATTAATATTCATGAGCTACAGTGAAAATTAATATTCATAAGCTACCGGAAGTGGAGTCCGGGTCCTAGACAGCTGGCAGTTCTGTCCCGTCACGAATGACTGTCCATGTGTTTTCTGAGACCTGGACTTTGAGAAGTCAATCATGGGCCTTGCGTCACCCATAAACTATTAAGAAGCAGTATTTTTAATTGAGTCACTTCACAATACAGTCCTCTGTGTTACATTTAGCCAAGGCGTGATTATGTAACCATGTCCAGGGGATAATATAGTGAGCTGTTTGCTTTACCAACAGGCTCACAGTCCTGGGGCACAAACAGGCTCAACAAGATTGTAAAGTTGCCCTGAAGCTGAAATTTACAAACGCGTCAGAAGTGTACAGAGTCTCTGCTGAATTGACGTGGCTGCTTTATTGTGCACGGCAGATTGGGACAGTCATGTTAAGACCAGGAAAATAATGGCCAATTTAAAATTGGAAAAATAAATCACAGATATTCTAGATGTTTTTTATGTTTACATATTAATAACTGTAACTTGATAAGGGCTGGATAAGGGTGACTGCCAATAAATAATAATATTAATACTGTCCCAATAACATAATCACTTTCAGCACCTACACTTCTACAGGCCTGTACCCCTTCATGGGCCACAGCCCTCCGCCTCACCTTACTGAGTGGGAGATGGGGGGTGTGGGGGGACCCCTTTAGTCATCTCCCCCAGAAGGTGTTTCAGTGTGGCGTTCGAGTTTCATGTCTTTCTTGCTGTAAACCGTAAATAGTTCTACATCAATATTTCTCTTTTCTCTGTTTTTCTTTTTTTTCTTTATAAACGAAGCACCTGAAGGTCAACGTCAATTTGTCATCTGATGTGATCTCCATAGAAACGGCATGCCGACGTCTTATCTGTTTCTACAGCAAGGACCCTTCCGCCCTCTCCCTCCTCTCTCCCACTGTCTTCCTCTCTCTCTTTCTCTCCCTCACCCTCTCCGTCCCCCTCTCCTTCTCTCTCTCTCTCTCTCCTTCTTTCTGCCTTGGTTTCTTCACACTATAGGTGTTGAAGGGGGCAGCTCTGGAGAGCGGACAGACACGCAGAGGCAGGCATAAGGCCTCCTGTTTTCCGTTTTGAATGTCTTGAAGCCCAATTTCCATTTGTGTCCCCAGGTGCGTGTGTCCCTGCTGATCTGGAAAAGCTCCTCTGGTTTGATGTGGTCGATGCCTTTCATGGTTTTGAAGACTTGAATCAAGTCCCCACGTAGTCTCCTCTGTTCCAGGGTGAAAAGGTTCAGTTCCTCAGTCTCTCCGTAGGACTTTCCCTTCAGACCTGGAATAAGTCTGGTTGCTCTCCTCTGAACTGCCTCTAGAGCAGCGATATCTTTCTTGAAGTGTGGAGCCCAGAACTGTGCACAGTAACCAGATGAGCTCTAACTAGCGCATTGTACAGTCTGAACATCACTGCCCTTGTTCTCAATTCTACACTTCTGACAATATACCCTAACATCCTGTTTGCCTTTTTTATTGCTTCCCCACATTGTTTGGATGGAGAAAGTGAGGAGTCCACGTAGACTCCTAGGTCTTTCTCATGCAATACTTCATCTAGTTCTATTCCTCCCATAGTGTTATTATAGTGGACATTTTTGTTACCTGCATATATTACCTTGCACTTGTCCACATCGAATTTCATCTGCCAGGTGTCGGCCCACAACTGAATATTATCCAAGTCCCTTTGAATAACTTGTGCTGCCATGATTGTATCTCCTGAGCCACCTACTTTGGTATCATCTGCAAATTTGACAAATTTTGACTATCCCAGAGTCCAGATCATTAATATAGATTAGAAAAAGCAAAGGCCCTAGTACGGATCCCTGTGGAACTCCACTAACAACCTCACTCCAGTTAGAAGCGACTCCTCTAATCGACACCCTCTGTTTCCTATTCATCAACCAGTTCATAATCCATCTACTTACATTACCCTGAATGCCTACAGCTTCCAATTTGAGGATCAGTCTTTGGTGTGGAACTTTATCAAAAGCTTTTTGGAAATCTAAGTATATCGTATCATATGCTTTCACATGATCCACAGCTGCAGTTGCGTGTTCAAAAAATTCTAATAAATGAGTAAGACATGATCTGCCTCGTCTAAACCCATGTTGACTATCTACAAGAATATGGTTTTCATTAAGATGCTCTTCTATTTTTTATCTAATCATTGTTTCCAACATTTTACAGGTGATGCAGGTGAGACTGATTGGTCTGTAATTTCCTGGCTCAGTTTTGTCCCCTTTCTTGTGGATTGGATGACATTTGCTGTCTTCCAATCAGTTGGCACATCCCCTGTTCTAAGTGTCATTTGAAATATTTTAGTTACTGGCCTATAAATTATTTCCCTCATTTCTTTAAGTAGTGTTGGAAATATACCATCTGGCCCAGGTGATTTGTTTGATTTTAATTCTGCTAGTCCCTGTAGTACCTCCTCCTCATTTATCCTGATCTCTCTTAGGGTTTGACTGGACTGGTTGTTAACCTGTGGCATGTTATCCGTTATCCGTATTTTGTGGAAAAACCTCTGTGAAATAGTAATTTAGAACATTTGCCACATCTTGTTAGTTTTCCAAGATACTTAAATGTTTGCCCTTTATCTGTTTCACTTCCTCTTTTATTGACCTCTTGCTGTTGTATGATTGAAAAAACTCTTTGCATTAGTTTTAGAGCTATGTTTCTTTCATTTCCCTCTTTGCTTTTCAACATATTCTTTGTATTGTGTTTCATCTCTATCCCTTTTGTATGTGCTGTACAACATTAAACAATTTTGGCCAGTGTTTTTTGGTCCTCAATTTGCTAAGTTTTGGTACAAATTTCTCATGAGCCTCAAGTAGTATATTCTTTAAATATAACCATCCATTTTCAACTGACTCTGTATCCACTGTGTTCCAGTCTACCGCTTCTAAGTGCCGCCTCATACCTTCAAGGTTTGCTTTTCTAAAATTGTAGACCTTGTAGACTTGGTTCTTGTTTTTTGAAAGAATGCCTCAAAGCTAACCATACTGTGATCACAGTTTGCCATTGGTTCTCTAACTAGTGTCCATCAGACTCTATCTTGGTCATTTGAAAAGATCCAGTCAATGCATGCTCTCTCTCTGGTTGGTTCCCTGACAAATTGAGTTAGAAAGCGTCTGTCACTGTCCAACTCATTGTCCAGCAGTTGGAACCTGTTGGGCATTTCTAGCTCTTGGGATGTCTCTAAGGGTTGTGTACGTCCTTTTCTGTGGTTACGACCTACTGTAACCCAGCAGTTCTGTCCACTTTCCCCCTCTAAGGTCTCAACTCTCCTAGGTTTTGGAGCAAACACCATCTTTCTCATGGGGTGATTGACTAATTCTTCTATATCACTAATACAGCACAGATAAGCTGAGCCTTAAGATCATGGACCTTGATCTCTAGGATTTCAACATGCTGACAACGTTCACAAATGAAATCTTCTTGGATGAGTTCATGTGGACATAGGATTAATCCACGATGGACAGTTTCACAGCAAGCCTCCCCACACCTCATTTTATCTTGTTCTCGTTCATTTTAAGGGTGGAGGGAGTGGGGAGGGGTATTAGAATATTGTCATATTCTAACAACAGTAATAGGACAAATGTGTTTGCCTGTGTGAACTCAGATGCGTCTGGAATGGAGAACAGGACTTGAAGAGAGACAGGAGGGTTATTTTTTCACATATATACTTGATCTAGATTTTTGTGTATATATATAGGTGCATAAACTGCACATTCCAAGGAGATGTACTTATAAACTATATGCAGTACGTATCAGTGGCGGCGCACTTTGGTGTGAACACAGTTAAACCCTCAGCTATGACCTGTAGGATATCGCCTCTTGTATCAGACCCCTGTTTGGTGCAGCTCTTGTGGCCCAGGGTGGGGTGTACAGAGTGGTGTAGGGAGAGCGGAGTAGCAGTGTAGTGAGAGTTGAGTAGCAGTGTAGTGAGAGCTTCAACAAGAGAAGAATACAGCAGCCCGGGCAGGAGAGCGAAAGAGTTCAGAGAAGTTAGTTGTCTTGTTCATGTGAAAATTAGAGAGAGAAGAAGAAATGGGAGGGAGGAGAAGAAAGAGGAGGAGGAAGAGGAGGACATGAAGAAGAAGAAGAAGAAGAAGAAGAAGAAGAAGTAGAAGTATGTAATAAAGGCAATGAAACCCATTCTTCGAGGTGTTTGACTGGGGAATGATACACCCTCCGCTGCGCTCTCCCTCCCTACCATCTCTATAGCAACAGTACAGCAATCCCGTAATGTAATCTCATAGCAACAGTGTCCCCCCAGGCCACACATGTTCCACACACACACACACACACACGCACACACATATACGCACACATACACACACACCTCCCCTACGGCATTGGAAGGGTTAAACTCTGAAGGGTTGCCAGATGCAACTGTTTCGTTGTCAGGGTGATGCTACTGGGCGCCGGACGTACTATCACATCGGCCGGCTGACATTGATGCTGAGCCCTAGTGAATAGGTCAATGTGTCGGTAATCCCGCCGAAGACTAAATGTAGACACAACACAGGGGCCCCAGGAGTGTCCTGCCAGCTAACATTAAACAAACAGACACTGACCCTAGTAGGACACTCACACACACACACACACACACACACACACACAGACACACTCACAGACACTGTGTGAGTGAGTGTGTGTGTATGTGTGTGTGTGTGTGTGTCTGTCAGTTGCCCTGTATTCCAGTGTATTGAAAGTGTGGTGGGCGGTCGCCTGGGGGAAACTAGCAACAGTTGTCGTCTCGGCTGACTCACTGGCTTGTTGAAATTCCTCTGCTGCCTTAAAGAGACTTCGCTGTGTGAGAATCCAACTCATCTCCCTCTCTCTGCCTAAGATTCTCCTTCTCCTTTCCTTCTTTCTCCTTCTCCTTCTCCATCTCTTCATTTTCTCCTTCTCCTTCTTTTTATGATTTGGATTAGGATTATTATGATAAAATTGCTGCAGGTGGAAAAGAGAGACATTGACTCAACCTGGAAGTGTGTTTAATAGCACAAGCACAGGACAATAGTCATAGTTAATTTAAAGTTAATTTGGTACTAAGTTGATTTAGTAGTATCGTGTGTTGCTCGTGTCTCTGTCCTGTCCTCAGCACAACCTCTGTGCAGAAACAAGGGCGTCTGTCTACCTGGCAACAGCCTTGGAGGGAGAGAGGGAGCGAGGGAGTGGGAGAGAGAGAGAGATAGAGAGAGCTGAGAGAACAGGCAATATATATATATAGAGAGAGAGAGGGAGAGTGTCAGAGGGGAAGTGTGTTTGTCTAGTTTTAATGTGCTGCGTGGGGACGGGGTGTCAAAGAGGGTCAATAGATGGATGAGAGGGAGAGAGGGGAGCAAAGGGAGATAGGTGGAGGGAAGCAAAAAGGGAGAGAGGGAGGGAGGGAGACTGATCAGGGACCTCGTTGGTCGGGGGCTGAGGGCGGGGGTGATTGGGGTATTCTCTTTGGAAAGATCAGGGAGATCTCCATCAGCACCCACACACACTGCCGGGACTGCCTGCTGCCAGCAGAGCCTGCCTCCCCCTCTCTCTCGTTCTCTCTCTCCATCTCTCTGCCTCTCTTTATTCTGTTTTATTTTCTCTCGATCCCTGATGTTAATAGCAGTGGCTGGTTGAAGCTGTAACACAAGAAGGACACACAGGATGCCCCCCCCCACACACACACACAGAGCAAGGGCTAGCATTGGCCAATTAAATACATGCAGAGAGGGAGAGAGACAGAGAGAGAGGGAGGGAGAGAGAGAGAGACAGAGGGACAGAGCTTAAAGACTTAAAAAAACAATAAAAACAAGTGAAACAAAAACTTTTTAAAGCAAACAATATATAATAAATACATAAATGAATAAATAAATAACAACTTTGTACCCTGTTGCTGTCTTGACAGGATACCTGCTGCTTAACACCAGGAGTGGAACACTGTGCCGCTCTCCCCCGGAGCGCGGGTGCGGGCGGCACTTCCACAGCACTCGGGAGCCCGGAGAGCGAATGAAGACGTCCATGTCTGTCAAGAGAAAAGGGGGAGAACAGGAGCCCTTCCTCCTGCTGGATAAATAAATAATTTGCAGGCGTCACATCGATTTAAACCACCAGTGACAGGAGAGGACCGCATGGCTCGGCTGGGACACAGAGTAGAATAAGATGGATAGAGTTGGAGAGAGAGAGAGATAGAGAAGGGAGATAGATAGAGGGAGCGAGAGAGAGAGAGATCGATCAATGGGGGGGGAGACTGCAGGGCTGGTGTGTGTGTGTCTGTGTGTGGAGTTGGGGGTGTGGGGTGGACAGAGTCGCAGGGGTATTAAAGTGCGGCTCATTGTCCTGCTGTGGGGTCTCGGCTCACGCACTCTCTCACACTCTGCAATAGGTGGTCTAAAATTGGCCTGAAACGCTGTAGTGCTGGGGTCCTGCAGGGGATGCCCCGGAGAGGTGAGTCGGAGGGGAACTCCCAGACCCACGCACCAGCCCAGGCACTGTCAGCTCCAGCCAGACTTCCTGATCTGAGATAAATATACTGGCCTTATTAGGTTACTATTGATTCGAGCTTCTCTGTAGGTCTGAGGCTGACAGTATTACTGGCCAGTAATGAAGGCCTGGGAGCGAATTATTGCACTGCTGTCAGCCCCCACTCACACGAGCAGCCTGGCTGGTCTGTCGGTACCCAAGCTGGGTTCCTCAGAGCCTCCCCCTCCCTGGTGAGTGAGACTGCCCATCCTGCACGTGTGCACTGGTACATTGACCGTAGGAGTGTCTCACTTTTCACATGGATTTACTGCTGGTATTACTCTACACTACTGCTGTGGTCAGAAAGATGGAGAGACAGAGACAGAGAGACAGAGACAGACAGAGGGGTTCTTGTCCACCCTGGCTACAGGTTCACTAGTGAGGCACTAATTGTCTCTGCTGTCGTGTGTGATGGGAGGCTGCGCACGTGTGGAGTGCGTGTTGCCATGGAGACGCACGCGGAGCTGTGGCATTTAAAAAAGCAGATAAAAATGAGAAGCACATAAAAAAAAAAGTACAAAAATAAAATGAAAAGAGAGAAGAATCTGTGGCGAGGGCTCTAACAAAGCATTGGAACAGGAGAAGAGGAAAAGCAATACCTACAGGAAATAAATGCGATCAAACACAGTTGGGGCGTTTGTTTTGATTTTAACTTCCTTGCGATGTGTTACCTGCGCAGGCCGCCCCCTCCTGCTGCTCCACCGGCCCACAGAAGCACACTGCGTCCAGTGCAGGGCAATGATGTCACTGCAGTACTGTGCCAGAGAGCAGCAGCACACTGGACCAGGTCAGAATCCCCCCCCACCAGGCCTGGGCATCGGGCCCGGAGACAAGGACGCCGCATCGCCACGCCATCGCCATGGTAACCGGTGACACTCAAAGCATCCGTGGGTTCCAGCATCGCCGAGCTGCAGAGTGGGGGGGGAGCCCTGGTCCTGAAGAGCCAAAGTCATTCAGTCCATCAGTCAGGCGGTCAGTCAGTGTGTCAGTGTGTCAGTCAGTCAGTCAGTCAGTGTAGAATCAGTCCTGGTGCACAGGGGTGTTTACAGGTGTGCTCCACAGGTAACCCAACAGCCCCCCATCCTACCCCCATGAAATGCAGCAGCCGTCCCTCCTGCGGCGCTCTGTGGGAAGTGTCCTCCAGCTGGAGTGAGGGGAGCCCAGGTGCACACATGTTCCTTACATGAGTGAGTGAGCGGAGTGAGTGAGCAGTTCACAGGAAAATGGGTCAGTTTTCAAACCCCCTGTCTGTCTGACTCCCCCCCTCCACATTCTCAGGCAGGAACCCTTCTTCCCGTGTGTTTGTACTGCCATCATGTATTTCTGTTCTCCAGTCCACAGCTGACAGCTGACAGGTTGCATAACACATCATCTGAAATTCCGATAGCAGAGGCGGGGCCGGAGCAGCACCGAGTGCAAGGGCTGCCGTTCCTGACACTGTGCTGCTGCCCGCCACCCTGGAGGGGCTGCTGAGAAAGAGAGGAGGCAGGTTTCAGGGGCATCGGCGTGGCAGGGGGGGTTGCTGTGAAAAAGAAAGGGAAAAGGAAGACAGAGGACGAGGGGGTGAATCCACTCATCTCAATTCTCACGGCCCAGAGTGTTGGGTGTGTGAGTGTGTGAGTGTGAGTGTGTGAGTGTGTGTCTGTTTTGCATTAGGAATGGAGAGTGGAGAATTGCCTGTCTACAGCTCTGAGTCACACACCTACAGCTTTACATAAGAGCTATCTGTTCCCCGCTGACTGGGATTTACAGACAATCCAATGGGCTATACTTAGAATTTGAAAAAACACCAACAAACACTCACACACACACACTCACACACAAACTCAACTGTTGTGTTGTGCTTCTGCAGCATTTGGGGTGAGGGCAGAATGTGTGGGCTGTCCCCAGGGTGGAGGCTTGGGTTCTAGCGCAAGCAATGATGGCATTAATCTATTGCCCCCTACTGGACAGCTTGTGAACACAGGTACACACATTCCACAGCTGGGAGCAGGTGGCAGTTCCACTCCTCGAGGGTTGGGTGGCCGCAGGGGTTAGCTTAGAGTCAGACCCCTGGGGGAGTGGGCGAGCTCAGGGTAAGCCCCGCCCCAGCCATCACAGACCCCACTCTGGCACTGCTGCCCAAGGTCTGAATACACACACTTGCAAACGCCTGATCCCGGGGCAGCTGGCAGGGGATCTCCCTCTCCAGCTCTGCCAGCACGAAACAAGACCAGGAAACTCAGACACTGTAGCCCCCCACAGCACACAGCTCGGGACCAGAGCTGCCCTGTGTGTCTCCAAGGGGACTGAGGGCCTCTAGTGGGGAGTTCCACACACAGGTTTGCAAGAGAAGAAGATACAGCTGACGGTTATTGTTAATGGTGCGCGGAAGCTGGAGCAGAATTTACTGTGAGGAGCCTCCCAGGGATCAATAAGTGGATTAAGGGCGGCCTCTAGTGGACATGGGCGGTAATGTTTTTATTTTCATCACGTTGATACAGGCAGGATTCGGCAACCCCAGGTAATACTGCTACTACTACTAATAATAATAATAAATAATAATAATAACATTCACTCACTCATACACACATATACATGCACTCCCTCTCCCAAACACAAATACACACACTTACATACACATACGCACTCACAAGCACACACAATCACACATTTGCACGCACTCAGTCACACCTACTCAGTGGAATACCCCCGTGAGCGCCCTGCCCCAGTTCTGCCAGCCGCTCTTATACAACAGGCCTGCCATGACATCACAGAGGGGGATCCCTGCCTCCCTCTGCTGATAGTCTCGGGTCTCTCAGCATCTCTCTCTCTCTCTCTCTCTCTCTCTCTCTCTCTCTCGCTACAGGGGATGGGGGGGATTTAAAGAAAGAATATTTAAAAAGAGGAAGGAGGAATAGCCAGAAATACACAGCCTCCTCCCCTGTCCCTTCATCGCTCTCTCTGCAGTCTCCATACAGATGCCAGCTCTCCTCTCTCAGACCCTGAGCGCACCTCACAATCCACACAGGTTTCGCTATGGCGCAGCAGCTGAGGCTGACGATGATGAAGATGATGAGAGGTTACGGTAGGCCCTGCACTCAGCCCTGCCTCTCTCATTGGCTGGCATTCAACATCTTCCTCTCTCATTGGCTGTGAGAAAGAGTGTGTTTGTGTGTGTGTGTGTGAGAGTGTGGAGGGGATGGGGAAGGGAGCGCAATGTTTTGGGGGAGGTGGGGGGAGGCATCAGCACATTTCTGGGCAGAATAACTTTGGGCCCTCCCCGGCTCTCCTCTCTCCTCTCCCTCCCTCCCTCTTCTCACCAGCTGTAATTTCACCGGGTCTCCCTTTCTCACGTCAGCAGGCAAGGGGAAGACACAGCATCCCTGCAACAGAGCGAGCGAGCGAGAGAGAGAGAGAGAGGGAAGGGGGGTGGGGAGATAGTTAAAGAGAGGAGAGACTTTTTCACCACCATCCTCTGAAATCATTACTCCACCCACCACCAAACTCCCAAAATACAAAACCATTAAAAATTACCACAATACACTTGGAGAAACAACCCCACATCCTAAGAAACACCCCAACACACCCACACACCCTGAGATACACCCCAATGCACCCTGAGGACACCCCCAACACACCCTGAGAAACACCCACACACCCTGAGAAACACTACAACACACCCACACTCTGAGAAACACCCCCATCACACATACACACCCTGAGAATCACACCAAAACCCTGAGAAACATCCCAACACACCCACACATGCTGAGAAACACTACAACACCTGGAGAAACACCCCAACACACCCACACCCCCTGAGAAACACCCCGAAACCCTAAGAAGCACCCTGAAACACCCACACCCCCTGAGAAACACCTCAATAAATCCTGAAAACACGCCAAAACACCCACACACACTGAGAAACACCCACAATGCACCCACACACCCTGTGAAACACACCAAAACCCTAAGAAACACTCCAACACACCCACACACCCTGAGCAACACGGCAACACACCCTGAGAAGCACCCCAAAACACCCACACATCCTGAGAAACACCGCAACATCCACACACCCAGAGAAACACACCAGAACCCTAAGAAACACATCAACACACCCACACACCCTGAGAATCACCCAAAAACCCTGAGAAACACCCCATCACATCCACACACACTGAGAAACACCCCCAGCACACCCACACACCCTGAGAAACACCTCAATAAATCCTGAAAACACACCAACACACCCACACATCCTGAGAAACACCGCAACACATTCACACACCCAGAGAAACACACCAAAACCCTGAAAAACACCCCAACACACCCACACACCCTGAGAAACACCTGCCTCTCGTTAAAACCAATGAAAGAAGACACAGAAAGAGAGACAGACAGGACAGGAAGCGTGAGAGACAGAGAGATACCCCAGCTGACATTATCTCACACCCTCCTCAGGCAGGGGAATCCCTACACTCCAGTGGAGATGTTGGCCCGCTCAGTCCCCCCTGTTGGTGCCCCTGCCTGGTCACTGTAGGGGGGCTATGAGGGGGCTGCAGGGGGGTGTCTGTAATGAGATTCAGACACTGCAGAGATTTCTGCATCTTACAGCAGCAGCAGGGACTGTTTAACTGTCTGACACACACACACACACACAATCAATCAATCAATCAATCAATCAATCAATCAATCAATCTCTCTCTCTCTCTCTCTCTCTCTCTCTCTCTCTCTCTCTCTCTCTCTCTCTCATAAACACACACATTTTCATATACACTCACACTTTGACCCAGAAACTCTGAAACACATTCTTAAACAGTTAAAATGTTATATATATACACTCACCTGAAGGATTATTAGGAACACCTGTTCAATTTCTCATTAATGCAATTATCTAACCAACCAATCACATGGCAGTTGCTTCAATGCATTTAGGGGTGTGGTCCTGGTCAAGACAATCTCCTGAACTCCAAACTGAATGTCTGAATGGGAAAGAAAGGTGATTTAAGCAATTTTGAGCGTGGCATGGTTGTTGGTGCCAGACGGGCCGGTCTGAGTATTTCACAATCTGCTCAGTTACTGGGATTTTCACGCACAACCATTTCTAGGGTTTACAAAGAATGGTGTGAAAAGGGAAAAACATCCAGTATGCGGCAGTCCTGTGGGCGAAAATGCCTTGTTGATGCTAGAGGTCAGAGGAGAATGGGCCGACTGATTCAAGCTGATAGAAGAGCAACTTTGACTGAAATAACCACTCGTTACAACCGAGGTATGCAGCAAAGCATTTGTGAAGCCACAACACGTACAACCTTGAGGCGGATGGGCTACAACAGCAGAAGACCCCACCGGGTACCACTCATCTCCACTACAGATAGGAAAAAGAGGCTACAATTTGCACAAGCTCACCAAAATTGGACAGTTGAAGACTGATGAGTCTCGATTTCTGTTGAGACATTCAGATGGTAGAGTCAGAATTTGGCGTAAACAGAATGAGAACATGGATCCATCATGCCTTGTTACCACTGTGCAGGCTGGTGGTGGTGGTGTAATGGTGTGGGGGATGTTTTCTTGGCACACTTTAGGCCCCTTAGTGCCAATTGGGCATCGTTTAAATGCCACGGCCTACCTGAGCATTGTTTCTGACCATGTCCATCCCTTTATGACCACCATGTACCCATCCTCTGATGGCTACTTCCAGCAGGATAATGCACCATGTCACACAGGTCGAATCATTTCAAATTGGTTTCTTGAACGTGACAATGAGTTCACTGTACTAAACTGGCCCCCACAGTCACCAGATCTCAACCCAATAGAGCATCTTTGGGATGTGGTGGAATGGGAGCTTCGTGCCCTGGATGTGCATCCCACAAATCTCCATCAACTGCAAGATGCTATCCTATCAATATGGGCCAACATTTCTAAAGAATGCTTTCAGCACCTTGTTGAATCAATGCCACGTAGAATTAAGGCAGTTCTGAAGGCGAAAGGGGGTCAAACACAGTATTAGTATGGTGTTCCTAATAATCCTTTAGGTGAGTGTATGTATATATATATATATATATATGTGTGTGTGTGTGTACAAACATACAAACACATACAGTTTATTCAAGGTATGAAGGGAATAAACAACCCCATCACCACCAAAAATGTTACTTTCTCCCCAACCCCTTACCTTTAACATCTACATAACTATTTTCTCACTTGGTAAGTATACATCATCTTGTGTTGGGAGCCAAGTACTACAGCTATAATAATAAGACTGAATACATACAAAAAATTTGAATTTAAATATCTGAACATACTGTGTGTGTGACAGGACTTTTTGCATGATCTATTATTGGATATATTTTAATGTGTGGTAGTATGCAGGTTAAAATTAGTGATACATTGTAATAGAAGTAGAAATTGTATAATTTAGGTTAAGAGTAGAATACATGAGTAATAGTTAATAGTTGTAAGAGTAAGTAGGTTAGTAGCTGTAGTATAATATCAGATATGTCCATGTGAAATGTCTGATAGGACCAGGGGCCAAACAGGAGGCTGTGACAATTCTGTCCCCAACGGGAAGCCAGCAGGACACGCAGAACAGCACCAATAAGAACAGGAAACAGATATAAAGTATCAACTTTTTAATACATTCTGTAAGTTCTGCAGTTTAATTTCCACACCTCATCTCTGCCTTAATCAGTTTGGAAAACATAATCAGTTACATACAGCCGGTTTTAAATACATTTTATCTTTCAAAAAATAAAAAATAAAATAACATCTGCAATATCACTAGTGCAACATTCAAATCATTAAAAAAAGCTAAGAAAGAAGACAGGAGAAAAATAAAAAACAGACCAAAGATCTAACCAAACTGGTAGATGTCATAGATAGATGACAGCAGAATAAAATCAATGTCATGACTGTACATGAGAAAAAGCCTGTCCGGTATTTATTCCATTTGCTCTATTCTCTCTCTTTCTATATATATATATATATATATATAAATAGTAGTAGTAGAAGTTGTTGTTAAGCATTGCATTGTTTAACTGTCTGCCTGTCGATCTGTGATTCCTTGGTCTCCACTGCAGGAGGGTCAGGGGAGGCCGGCCCAGTGGTGCAGAGGGAGCCGGGGTAAATAAAGTGCAGCTCTGGAGCGCCACCCTGTGCCCGCCTGCTCTCACTGCACTGCCCTGACACCCTGTCCACTCCTATACTGCTCCATACTTTCCTCCTCCCTCGATCCCCCTCCTCCCCTCCTGCTCCCGGCTCTCCAATTCCTCCCTCCTTCCTCTGTTCATTCATCCATCCATCCATTCCCTTCCTCCCCTCCACCCCTCCTTAGTCATCTTCTTCTCCATCCCTCTATCTCTATCTCCTTCTTCTTCATAATGTGTTAATTATCGTTAATATACAATAACTAAAGAATAAATTAGAATAAAACTAAACAAATTAAGGCCAGGTCTGTAATATTATTATTATTATTAACTGGCCCAGGTCATATAAATTGCAAAGTGAGATTGTATCGTGATCAAAAACGCTGTAAAGGACAAGTGCAACAGTGCGTCCATACACACAAAGAAACAGCCACACACTCTTCAATAAACACCCAAACACACACAACCCGGGCAGCAGTGAAGAGAGAGAGAGTTCTCTGTCTTACCCACTGCCAGGGCACTGCTTGGGTTTCCCGCCCTGGAGAGACGGGTTATAATACAGTGCCGTAGGATTATATACAGTGTACTGTGTCTCTAGGACCAGGGCTGGACACCCTGTTTTAGAGTATCCCACTGTGACCCAATGCAGACCGAAAGAACAGCAGCCTTTCACTGGCTTCCAGGAGCTCTGGCACAGGTGAGAGTGGCAGCTCGGCGGTGTAAAACAGGATCACTGTAAACCTGCTGCCATCAGTGGAGCCCCCAGAGACAGATTCAACACCTTACAAGTCAGAAAATGTTATTATATATGTTTCTATGATCCATGTGTGCATACTAATCTAAAGCTTGGAGACATTGCTGTCCCCCCTACCCCACATCCACCCTGCCCCAGGACAGACGTCCCCCTGGTGTAAAAGGGTGTAAATCTCAGTTTTATGGGCAGGCAGGACAAAAAAAAAAACAAAAAATGGAAGGGTACCGATAAGAGAATTCTTACAAACCAACAAACCTGAACGTCAATGGACATCTGTCTTTATAAACAGTGTTCATCAGGCTGATAATCACTTTCATCCATACAGCTCCCTATACACACCTCCTGCACATAATGTAACTGCATACAGGTGGCTGTAACACGCACACGCACACGCACACGCACACACACACGCACACGCACAGGTAGATAAGATAGATATCTGCATATACTGTATACATTTCCTATACAGTGCACGACAGATAATGTACACAATATATATATATACACTTTGTACAGCGTCTATTTGTACACATACAGTACAGAAGATGTGCGGACATGTCTGTAGATAACGTAAGCTGTACTTGAACTCCTACAGCAGGGAGGCAGACCCGGGCCATGCAGGCGATACCGGATCGTCATTAGGCCGCAGGGAGAGCACACAGCCCCTGGCTCAATGTGACGCTCTGGGGCGGGATGGGGATTCATGCTAAAGACATTAACATCTCAGTCAGACCTTTCTCTGTGGCTGAAAGGAGTCAACTTGATCTGCAATAAAATACAATAAATATGAATAAAGCTCGAGGGCATATCTGTAGGCTATCGCTAGGCATCCAGTTCTCTTACTTCCTGTGCTTCCTCTGCCGTCATTAACACCTTAACGCCATGCTGCCTCTCCTGTTAACAGCACCGCGCGTGATTATCGTTCCACAGATGGCATGGCTTTCTGTCTGCAGGGTGTGGTAACTAAGTAACAATATTCATCTGGATGATGGAATTACCACTAATTTGCTTAAAAGATAATTGCTTTCAGACCCCACCCCTCGGACTGTGCAGGTGACTGTCTCTCTTTTCCCACTATGTGTGAAAGAAGAGAAGCGACATACTACCAAGACTCGGCTGTAAAACACATGGAAATGTCCTGCCTGTGTCAGCTATGGCCAATGACTGTACAGCGAACGACAAAAAGGTAAACTAAAATTAAGAGAGATACAATGTGAAGGGTCCTGTCATTTAAACCAGAAGTAAAAACTAAACTTAAAAACTGCAGCCTGGATTTTTCTAAGGAAAGCTTTCTATTTCTATTGTCATAGAGCAAATAAACTACAGATTATCCATTGATTTATCGATTGGTTCATTTCTATATTACACCAAGTTTTACTCTTTAGTGTGAAAACCTAAGATACACGCTCATCCAAACAGAAATCCACACTCACTCACTCATTCAGAGACTCCAGCTCTCTCTATCTCTCTCTCTCTCTTTCTCTCTTAGTCCTTCATTCTCATTCTGCATCCCACTGTGTCCATCCTCCCCACTCTATCTTTTCTCATTCTCTCACTACCACTCTCCTTCTCCTACTGCCTCTCCCTCTCTTTCAAAACTATGTATTCTGTCTATTTTAAAACAGTACTTATTCACATGACCAGACCTTCCAGTTCATGCTAGTACAGGTCACAGGATACACCTGGACCTCCCTAATTAAATCCACCTCAATAATAATAATAATAATAATAATAATAATAATAATAATAATAAATAACTAATCAATCAGTTAACAAGCTTAGTATGTCAACACCCCCTCTAATTAAAAGGCCTTCCAGAGAGGGGCACCTGCTGCACCCCCCCCCCCCTCCCAACCCTAAGCAGAGTCACTAAAACCACAAACAGATGCCTCTAAAGTTAAAATGAAACTTAAAGCTTCAACAGCTCCCTCTGCTGGCCTGCTCTGACCTGCAGTGGGGAGGCCCAGGACACCTCCCTGGGGACAACACAGAACTCAGCTGTGGCCATTGCAAGCAAGCAAACACACACACACACACACACACACACACACACACACACGCATGCACGAGGAGATCAGAACCATGAGAGCAGCTCAGTGGTACAGTGGTTCTTTCCCTGTGGAAGAATGAGGATTGGGCCAGACTGAAGTCAAGGAGACAGACAATATTGATATATATATAACACACACACACACACACACACACACACACACACACACATATAAATGTAAAGTTGTATGTTAAGCATGTAGGTTTGTCTGTGAGGGACTACACAGAGAGCACTATGGCTCAGCTCTGGGAGAGAGAGCCTGCGGGAACAAGGCAGATTGTGTTTGAGGTTGAGAGTGTGTCTGTGTGCGTGTGAAAGTGTGTGTGTGTGTTTTGTTTGCGTGTGTGAAAGTGTGTGTGGCCACAGATGTGGAAGGGCAGACTGAGGCATAGCAGGGGGCGTGACCGAGGGTGTGGCTCACGCAGTCTCGGTATTGCTGCTGACAGTAGGCGTGGATTTCTTCTTTGGCTGCCTCTTCACCGTCTTAGTCTGAGTCTGAAAGAGAAAGAGAGAGAGGGAGAGAGAAAGAGAGATTGAGGGAGAGGGAGAGAAACAGAGAGAGGGGGAGAGGGAGGGAGAGAGAGTCGAACAAGAGCTTATTGTTGCAGTTCAGCATTCCTTTTAAAACCCACCTATTGACCGTTCTAAACAATGAGCTTCTGGACACATCACACACACACACACTCACACACACACACACACACACTCACACACACACACACACTCACACACTCACTCACTCACTCACTCACTCACTCAGCCCACTCTTCCACCAGCAGCACAGAGTGGGGGGCTCCAAATAACACAGAAATAAATAGATTTTAATGCAATAGCCCCCCACATAGCAACTTGTGCACTTTCACCCCCACCACCGGCACCCCTAGAGGGCTGTACCTCCGTCTTAGCGACCGGTTTCTTGGTGGCCTTGGTGGTGACCACACGCTTGGGTGCCTTTTCTGCCGCATCCTCGTCCGACTGCTCTGTCCGCGCATCCGATTGGTCCCCATCAGACTTCTGGCTGTGGTGCGATTCGTCAGCGGAGGAGGAGGGGGCGGGGCTGCGGGCTGGAAGACAGAGATGGGACAGAGAGAGCAAGGAGAGAAAGCTTAGTGCAGCCCTGCCCAGTTAGTCCCAGCCTAGCTGAGCCCAGTATAGTAAACCCAGCCCAGCCAACAATGAAGACTCCTGTCCCTAGGACTCTGCTCCAGGGCTGTCAGGCACACAGCCAGACTCTCACTGCCACAGACTGGCCAGCCTGCCAGCTCTGAGTGAGGTAATGTCTCTGACAGAGCCAGTCTCCCTGCCCTGAGAAACACACACTGAGAGAGACAGAGAGAGAGCGAGAGAGAGACTGTGCTGCCTGCTGTCTGTACTGAGGCAGAGTCTATTGTGACTGCTGCTGTCTCAGCAGGCTGCACAGAGCACAGAGAGTGCGTAAGTGAGAGTGTGTGACTGTGTTTATTGTTCCCACCGCCCTGTTCCCAAGCACTGGATTGAATTGAATCGAGTGTGAGTGTGTGAGCACAACCTGTGTTTAAATAATATCCCTTCCTGGACCAAACCATTTCCAGACTGGGGAGAAAAGGGGAGGGCTGCATTTTAGTGTTGAACGGAAACATACTGTGTGTGTGTGTGTGTGTGTGTGTGTGTGTGTGTGTGTGTGTGTGTGTGTGTGTGTGTGTTGTGTGGATTATCATGCAGTACCACAGCCTATGAAGGCGCCTGCCCAACATCACTGAGTCTGCAGTCACAGACTCCCTCCACAACATAATAACATACTAGTTGTGTTGTACTGGTTGTGTTGTACTGGGTTGCCTCGTGTTGTGCTGCTGTACCTTTGCCCCTCGGGGCGCTGCCCCCACCTCCTGAGTCATCCACAGAGTCCAGCTGACTGGCAGCAGAGCTGCGCAGACGGGGGTCAGAGCTGCGCAGGTGCATGTCTTCCTCGTCGTGGATGAGCGTCAGGTCCTGCATGCTGAAGCTGCGCAGCTTCTCCGAAAGCACACCCTGGCCCTGCACAACACACACACACACACACACACACACAACTGTACTGAGTGTATACTGCACACACACACAGATTTCTGACTTACTGACTGATTGGCTGAACTGCATAGACTGATCAATTAATTGTCTGGTTTGCTGACTGACAGAGTGCCCGCCTCACCTTGGTGGCCGCGGTGACTGCTGCACTGGCTGCCAGGTTCAGGCCTCTCTTCCCGAATCGCATCATCGTCTCATAGCTGCGATCACGAGCCTGAGTGATGTACTCATCAATCTCCTGACAGAGAGGGAGGGACCAAGGGGCGGGGGAAACGAGAGAGAGATTTTATTTTGATTTTCAAAAAAGTTCTATGTAAAAATCAGAGAGGGGGGGGGGGAAGAGGGAGTAAGACAGAGAGAAGAGGAGAGAGGAAGGTACACATTATATATATATATATATATATATATATATATATATATATATATATATATATATATATTATATATGTTAACCTGATGTACAGACACCGTGCACTACATACACACACACCTGGAGTACAGGTACACACTGCACAGCACACTGAGTTCTCACCTTCTCCTTGTTGGACAGCGTCGGGTGGACAAACTTCCTGTATAGCACGCTGGAGCCTTTGGTGTAGGGGGAGAGGAGCCAGATAACAAAGGCGATCTTCAGCTCAAAATAAAACGGGAACCTGGGAGGACAGTGGGCACGTGTCAGGGCTAAGCAACACACACACACACATCACTTCTCATAAATCAACTGTGTTCCTACCTGTGCATTCCACAGCTTCATCGAAAATGAATGTTCTATTCATACATCTTCTTTCGATAATAATGAAACAAAAGAACCTTCGCCAACAGCCCTATCTACCGAATCCTCAGCCAAGGGATTATTATTATTGTTGTTGTTGTTGACTGTGGGTTAATCTGTTCCATGACTAACTGGCGTGGGTTCCAGAATGCCAACCTTTCCATTTCCCCATAATTACAATCTCCAACATTGACAGCAGCCTTCACGTTGACAACCTGTCAACAGACCAATCACAGCAGCACTTTCACTGACACTGTCGACACACCAATCACAGCTCACCTCTCTAGTTGAACTGCACTTCTTGAATCCACTACTCATTAATATTATCATTATCATCATTATTAATATTTTAATAATAATATATTATTATGATTTCAGTCTGCTCCTCTGATTAATGCGGGTGAAGCTGTCAGAGGAGGACAGAGGGGACAGAGCAGCCAGGGCAGGGTGAGCTGTGTGAGGGAGCCTCTTCTGTCCGCTGTGGTACAGTGTGACTCCTCTTTGTTCTTATTCACTAATGAACACTGGATGGCAACAGGGCAGCTGGGGGAAGCACAGGCCGAGCGCTTTGTGTCCGAGGGCTAAAATATCACACATCAGCTTCTTCTTCTCAGTCAAAAGGTTCCCAACAAGGAGCACCCTGATCACTGAGTGGCTGTGAGAATGAAAACTGACCAGTCCACCGGGAAATGACCTGCTGGCCGGAGTGACTCACCAAGACAGGATGATGTCAGTGAGCGTCTCGGCCGTGGTGAAGAACGCAAATACGATCCAGTACATCATCCACTTCACCTGCAACACACACAGATTACTGACACACCAACACAATGATACACAGTATGGCAGTGTGATGACAGTGTGACAAAAGTGTGACAACAGTGTGACGGCAGTGTGACAGTGTAGCAGCAGTGTGTCAGTGTGACGGCAGTGTGACAACAGTGTGGCAGTATGACAATAGTGTGGCAGCAGTGCAATGGCAGTCTGACAACACTGTGACGGTGTGAGAGCAGTGTTTCAGTGTGACAGCAGTGTAATGGCAGTATGACAACAGTGTGACAGCATGTGACGGCAGTGTGACAACACTATGACGGTGTGACCGCAGTGTTTCAGTGTGACAGCAGTGTGATGGTAGTGTGATGTTGTGGCAGCAGTGTGTCAGTAGTGTGATGGCAGTGTGACAACCAGCAGTGGGGGCTCTGGCAATCCAGAGGGAGCTGTATCACTACCTGCCTGCAAAATCGACTGTGCTGAACAATCACACAAACAGCACTGAACCCATCCCCCGTCCCAGCGCTACAGCCAGCCATGGCACTCGGCTTCCAGGTCTCCGTGACAACTGTTGTTAGGTAGCTCCGACCCTAGTGTTCCATATCCGTGGGAAGAATGTTCCAGAACTCAGTGTTCCATACAGAGCAGCAGTGGGGGGGGTCTAAACAGCTGTGTGGTAGAGGGGTTTCCCAGTACTCAGCCACACTATACTATACGACACTGGCATAAATGGGTGACAGCAGTAGTAGTAGTGTATGCAGTAGTGAAAGCAGTTCTATCCGGCCAGTATATTAGGCAATCCCTTTGAAGGCTGCTGCAGCCATCAAGGGTCTCTCAGACTCCGCCCTGGACTCACAAGTGAGGGAGGACAGGGGGACAGGGGGACAGGGGGACAGGGGGACAGGTGCAGCAACAGACAGACAGGGTACTTACATATTCTTTGACATTCTTTGTCTTCACTGCCTTGTAGGAGGAGTAGGCTGGGTACAGTGTCCCAAATATTAGCCTAAAGGAGAGAGGAGAGAGTGGAGAGGAGAGAAAGAGACAGCAGAGAGAGAGAGAGAGAGTTGGGAAAGAGAAAGGAAAGGAGAGAAAGACAGTTGAGAGAGAGAGAAAAGATAGGAGAAAGAGGTAAAGAAGTAACCAGTAACCACTTATCTTTTGGTTTGCGATTTACTTTTTGCTGCCCTAATAGTTAAAAGGATAAAAATCATAATATAACTGCAGTATATTATTCATGTTCACCTACTACTGCAAACCAGCACTGTGCAGAACAATCACCCTCCCTCTCTCTCGCTCTCTGCCTGTACCCCACACAAAGACATTAAACTCTCAACAAAACTCTTGCCAACACACTGACTTTCATTCAAAACTTTATTTTGTGGGTTTCTGCATTAATCTCCCTTCCCCCATCAGCACAGAAGCCATTCATCCTACTGTGTAGATACACAGCCACCTTCCCACTCTCACAAGCAACAGAATGGGAATGAAAAGAAAAATTAAATAGAATTTAAAAAAACAACAATATATACACATATATTTTTAAAGCCACTGTTCTTGCCTCTCTATCTCCCACCAGCAACAGTTCTTTCTTTCCTTCCTGACTGGTTGAGGTACTGGCTGGACATTGTAATAATGCCCAGAGAGAGGACAGGAGCCTGCAGGCACTTCACCCGCTCTCCTTGCTCAGCACTGCTGCGCCGGATCGCTATTCATCTTATAATCTCCCTGCTTCACTGCCATGAGGCTGTCCCTCTGCTCACTGTCTCCCTCTCTCTCTGTCTCTGTCTCTCTCTCAACCCGGGGAGACAGGAATCAAGGGAGCTGTCAGCGAGTGGCCTGAGCAGCCCGGCTGACACTGCGATGCAAACCCCCCAGGTAAAGCCCAGCCTAGCACAGCACAGCCAGAGAGAGAGAGAGAGAGAGAGAGAGAGAAAGAGCGAGATTTTTTATAATGCTTTGGCAATACTATTGTATAACTGTCATGCCAATAAAGCAATTTGAAATTTGAAAATTGAAAATGTGAGATGGAAACAGTGAGCAGAGGGACCTTAGGAACAGTGTGTGAGACCCTGCCTGCCACACTCTGTCTGTTACTTGCCTGTTGCTGTTGAATGGGAGGTGGGGGGGAAAGATTCTATCCATATTCCTCAATTTTGTTTTTTAATAGATATTTATTTATATATTTGTATTGTGTTTTTTTTTGGTTATTATATGTTATTTGTGGTAAGCTTTGGCAACACGACAATGTCATGCCAATGATGCTCATTTGAAAGAGAGAGAGAAAGAGAGGGAGAGATGGAAGGGGACCTGTTCTGTTTATATTTGGGTTGTGTGAGGGTGGGGGGTATATATATATGTATTTTCTGTATTGTTTATTTTTGAAATATTATTTGTTATCAAGCAAACTGAATTGAATTGAATTGAATTGAGAGAGAGACAACGGGTCAGGTACAGGTGACAGGTTAAATATTGAAGTGTCTCTGTACTGCATCAAAACTATCCTGCGCTGAATGACACAGTCTTGCAGCTGCCTTGAGAAAGGCCCTGGCCCCTCCTATTGATCGATGCGTTAAATATTGACACGTCTCTATGCTGCACTGTTACACCAGACTTGTGAACCCAGCTGCCCGGCCCTCCTCTGTACTGTACTGTCGCAGCACTGCCAAGCCCTGCTGCCTCCCAGGAGAGAGAGGGCTGTAGCTGGAGTGAGTAGTCACTCTGAATATTGTGGCTTCATTTGTGCTAGCACATGCTCTGCGCCTCGAGAGCCAGGAAGAAGTAGAATGTGCTCTGTCATATGTGCATGTCTGCCAGGCAGCACTCTCACAAGTGCAAACACACTCACAGATGTACATACATGTACATACATGCACATACCAACAAACGTACACTCACATCAACACAAGGGTCACCCAGAAAGTGAAGATCCACTTTCTAAAACAAATTCAAATTCCCACAGGAAGAAAAGTAGGGCAGGCAGAGCAGCACACACAGCAACACACAGAGCCAGGACACAGAGCTGCACACAGAGCCAGAAAGTGACAAGGCACACAGAGCCAGGGTACACAGCAGCACACAGAGCCAGGACACAGAGTGGCACACAGAGCCAGGGTACACAGCAGCACACAGAGCTACACACAGAGCCAGGGTACACAGAGCCAGGGTACACAGAGCCAGGGTACACAGCAGCACACAGAGCCAGGACACAGAGTGGCACACAGAGCCAGGGTACACAGCAGCACACAGAGCCAGGACACAGAGCGGCACACAGAGCCAGAAAGTGACAAGGCACACAGAGCCAGGGTACACAGCAGCACACAGAGCTGCACACAGAGCCAGAGCACAGAGCAGCACAAAGAGCCAGGGCACACAGTGGCACACAGAGCTAGGATACAGAGTGGCTCACAGAGTGACACACAGAGCCAGGGCACAGGGTGGAAAACAGAGCCAGGGCAAAGAGCAGGACACAGAGCCAGGGCACACAGAGCCCAGTAACGTGGGCACGAAGTCTTAACTTCACAGACACCGCACTCATTCTCCTGACCCAATACGGACAGTTACACAGAGATGGACATATAGCTACAGGGCTGTCAGTGACCCTGCTAAGTCCACTCAATGTCTCTGCAGTAATACAGTCCAGTCAGTGACTCTGTAGCAGTCCAGTCCAGTCAGTGACTCTGCAGCAGTCCAGTCCAATCCAGTCCAGTTCAGTCAGTGACTCTGCAGCAGTCCAGTCCAGTCAGTGACTCTGCAGCAGTCCAGTCCAATCCAGTCCAGTTCAGTCAGTGACTCTGCAGCAGTCCAGTCCAATCCAGTCCAGTCCAGTCAGTGACTCTGCAGTAGTCCAGTCCAGTCCATTCAGTGATTCTGCAGCAGTCCAGTCCAGTCTAGTTGAGTCCTGCCACAAGTCCATTATGATTCCCTGCCCAGCCTGGCCATACACAGTGTTGGTGTCCTGGTGTGAACACAATGCAGTGCATGACCAGCTCTGAGCTGAACGCAGTTGTTCACCGTGTTCACAGGCATGGAGTACTGCAGCGCACATGCCAAGACAAACGCACTTGCAAACTGACCCAGGTGAAGGCAGCAGGATGTCCTACCCAGCCGTTACTCAGCACTTGCACACACACAGGTGTGTCAAGGAAAAAGAAAAGATCACAACAACAAAAATTTAACAGCATGTGAAATTTGCTACCAACACCTAGTGGGAGAGAGGGAGAGACAAAAATAGGCAGAATTAAAACTCTGAGTCTCCTGACTAAATAAGTCTAAATATGCCAAGAGCCTAATTAGTTGGCCTACTTAGACATCATTCATATCCATCAGCGGTCAAAACCGAACAGGGCTGGAGAGGAGCTGCTGGGCACCAGCTCTGGAGTGAAATGTACACTAAAACCTTAATGTTTAGAACTAGCAGTAGTAGTAGCTCTAGAACTAGTAGACATAGTAATAGTAATATTAGTAGCAGTAGTAGAAGAAGTAGTCTATGTAGCTGTAATCATTTATTTAGTATTAATTTATCATGACAGCATCTAGTGTTGGAATCCCACCTCCACACACAGCAGCTCCTTCTGAGAGAGAGACGCCTCAGGGTGGCCAGACAGACCCAATCGCCTGAGCTGAGAGAGGGGGATGCCTCTGTCTGACCAAAGAGCCACTCACACCAAAGACATTTCAGTGAAGTTGCCTTCATGATTATGATGATGGTGATGGTGATGGTGATGAAAGCGTCATTTGTGATTAATAAGCAAAGAACTAAAAAACAAAAGAACTCCCTGATTATTTCCACATCTCCACAGATAGCCCTGCCATGGCCGCTCGGAGACAGGTGAGGGCCACAGCAAGTGGTCATCATGCTGCCATGACACATCACCCCGCTCAGGACATGTGCACAACACTGCGAGCAACAGCGAATTTGACATCATATCATAGGAGCAAATATAACATTAAAAAATTAAGAAATATGTACACCTGCAAAGCTAGAACTATGAAGCAGCATCTTCCTGCTAGTCACGTCGAACATATTTACACATATATATACATACATACATACATGTTTATGGAAAATAGCAGGTAAGCGCGCACGCATACACACAAAACGCACACAGCTGGCCATTCCCCATGAAAAACATGTACGATTACATGCAATTCTGCAAAACAGAGATAATAGAGCGACAGACAGAGAAACAGCTCCAGGTAAGCACTGCATCTCCGGCCATTGTCCCTGCACATCAGCATGCACATTATTCCGCACTGCCCGTGGAAAGACAACACGGCCGCAGCTGCTCCGTGCTCCCGCATCCTCCCGGATGGATGATACAGCTGCGGCAATGGCTCATCTTGCACAGCAAACGCGCTGCTCATACTTACACCACTAATCGAGAGATGATCCACGATACCATGTTGGTTGTTGATGTTTTCGTCTTTTTAATATGTAAATCTCTCCCCCCCCCACCCTAGGCAGTGATACTGTTATGCGACTGGGGTATGCGTTAAAGGTAGCGATTCTGCTGCATTCTGTCCGCGGATCCACGGAGAGACTGTGATCCGACCTCCCCCGCCGTTAAAGGCATGGCGCAAACGCTCTGGTTTATGGCTTATGCCGACATAAATTAAATTGGATATCCCAATCAGAAATAACAGGTTGTTTTTTTTTTGTTTTTTGTTTTTTGGAGTCTACACTTTAATTTTATGTTCTAGTCTTGAATTAATGAAAACAAAACAAATGTAAATAACAAAAAAATAATAATAACGAATTGAGTAAAATATTGTGATATGTTCAATCCATATTAATATCATGTTATTATATCATATTCAATCCAGGTTATGTTGATTGGTCAGTCTAAATTACTCTGTCTGTGTCATCCCGTCGTGGGTGTATTCCTGCCTTGCACCCTATGCCTCCCAGGATCAGCTCTGGCTTCCCTGCAACCCTCACCAGGATAAGCAGTTTCAAAGATGGATATTCTATCATTTCCAAATGGAAATTTGTGGAATTTCCCCAATGAGTGTAAAGGATTAACCACCTTGATAATTGCTGTCTCAGTGCAGTGATTAATGGGAAGACCTGACCTGAAATTTCTCATGAATATTGTTTCTGTTTGTGCTTAAAAACCACCTTCTCCAGGATTTTGCTCAGAAATAGGATAGACTGAGGATAGTTGGATCCAAACTGCTTTTCTTTAGTAAAGGCTTCACCAAAGCAATTTTGAAAACACTATGAAACACACCACTCTCAAGTGAACAGTTCACAATAACTAGAATATATTCAGACAAGTAGTTAAAAATCTTCTTAAAGAGGCTAGTAGGGATTGGATTACATGCACAAGTAGATGTTTTCAAATTCCATACAATCTTATTTAGGGCCGGCTTCCCAGACAGGGTATAAATTAAGCCAGGAACAGACCTTAAGCTAGAATAGTTAATCATGCTTAAGAAAGTGGCTTTCTTGGTAGCTTAATTTTGGATTAATTACTTCTTGACTATGGAGTGCTTGACTATGTTAGTCCTGATTAATTTTAGTGTGTGCACATGGCTCAAGCCTTCAACTGCTCATAAAACCAGGAATGGATTACAAAACATATATCATTGTGTGGAACTGGAGCAGGAGACAGACAAAATAAGAGAAGAAACGTGTAATTTCAGCGAGTATGAAAAAACTTGATTAAAGCAAATAGTGTCAAACCACACCATAATAGAAAATAAACAGCACAATTTGGCTATTGAATGTAAGAAGAAACATGCATGGACAGACATCTGCAATTAATTCAATGCTTATGAAAGTGACACAAACAATACTACTTCAGGTAAGAACCACCTTAATTTTTATTATTTCAGTTTGTGTGACATTGCTCTGTCCATCCTGAAATGTCCTGTGGAAGAATGACAAAATCAGCCTAAAAAGAAGAGAAAGGTTTAAGACTGGTGGTGGACCCCAAAGCAGGTACAAAATGACTCGTTAGGTGACCTACTGAATAACAAATGTCAGACTTGTGTATTTAGCATTTAACATTCCATCTAGTCAGAGAAGTACATCTATCATTCTCTACCCTAACAGTGGGAACATCTGGTAGATCCATATCTTCCATTTGAGGATCTGGGAAGTGATACTACTTGAAATAGTTGGGGATTATGGCTGTTGCAATGATGGCAATGCAGCATCTTCTTGGTTCAAACGGACATGTTTTCCTTAGACACTGGAAATGATTCTTCCATGTACCAAACACGCGTTCTACCAGACCTCTGGTGCGGATATAAGCCTGGCTATGTTTGCATTCAGATATGGTGTGAAGAAGAAGTTGTTCTGAGATACCCACTGTCACCAAGTACAATTCCACCATGGTCTGCTCTTTCAAACTGAGCATGCAAAGAGGAGCTCAGGAAAATTATTGAATCGTGAGTTGCAACCTTGCACCAAGCAACAATGTTTTAGAACAGTACATGTGGAGTGCATACACCCTGAACAATAATTGCAACAGTTCTTGTGATTTCTGTCATTGTTAGCATCTGCTTTTGAGGGACACTTGATTGGAATATGGCATCCATCAATGCAGCCAATAACTCCCATATTGGTAGAATTGTACCTTGTAGTTGGCTTGGCTTGCAGCAACAGGGAACTTCATTAAATCATGTTTCTGTTCACAAAAGGCCCTGCAGACTTTATGAACTATTTTACACATTGGAGATGTATGTGGTGTCAACAAAGGAACTGAAATGATCTCCACTGTATTTTCACTGTCTCGGAAAATGATCTCTCAATGGGTTGCTCCAAATATTAAACCTTCATTTAGTCCTGGAGTAGTTCTACTCTTCTTTATGGAAACTTGATTAGTTTAATCCAGACAAGGCTACATCTAGGACTCTTTGAGTCTGAGAAAGCCACCTTGCACTAATCCAATTTAAAAGGGCAATTTAGTCCAAGACTAGGCTTAATCCCTGTCCGCCAAACCGGCCCCTTGAGACTGTCTGTGGGAACTTCCCCCATCAGGATCCCAGCAGCTGCTGGGATCAAGAATCAACCCTACTGGACACAGCGAGTCTCGTCCTATTTCTCCACTACTCTTCAAGTGCTTTCAAAGCTTTAGCCACAGTTAGCGACCCTGCTATTCTAGTTTTCCAGACCTTGTCCTTGCCACTCATATTGTAATGTGATTTTTAGGAGACAAATACAGGAAAAGGAGAAGACCAGTTTTTCCACTGTTGCAGCAGCTCCCCCTGGTGTTTCAGCAACCTGCCTTTAATGATTATAGTCCAGTGTGACAACTGAAAAAACACTACTCCCATTCTCCTTGCTTATGTGCAAACATTAGTCTGAGATACAAGTTTTTCATTTTGTTTCTAATCCCAGTACCTACTGCCTGCACACATAATCTGTCAATATACGTGGGTTCTGAAACTAAACAGGCTTTAGTTTGCCACATCAATTAACGAAACTGAACAAAAGTAATGCAATATTAATAGGAATCAAGAAATAAAAAGTGCATCACCCACTTAACCCTACATTTCTGTAGATATGTTTTTCCAGGCTCAAGAGATCAATAAGGGTGTCAAAATCACAGTGCAACATACACGAGGGGAGAAATGGTTAAGGCCAAGGGCCAGAGGGGCCGAGTCCTGGGGCGGCCCTTCAGCACCCCTGGGGTCACCTCTATACGCACCATGAGTACCCCAGCAACAAAGACCAGATGCAGACTTCATTCAAACTGAGCATTTATTGGGATTTGTTCCCAAACAAGCATATTATTCAAGTCTGGTTCATCGGTGGAGGTGGGGTTGAGGTGGAGGAACACCAATTACTGTGAGTGCTAGAAGAGTCCACGGGAAAAGAGAGTTACACCCCTTACTACGGTTCTTCCTAACACAATCAATGTGCAGGGTTAGACGGTCTGACACGTCACCACTATGCACCAAATATTTTACGTTACCACTGACTTAAACCAGGGCTTACACAAATAAAGTGCTTTACGCGACTGACACAACCGAGCAGTAAGACTAATGTAGCAATTCCAAAGCCTCGCTAAGGGGCCTGGGCCTCGGGAGAGGACTGGGGTCCGAGTCTCGCCATGACAGGGTCATACAGAATTCAGTTCCCCATAGAAATCGGTTTCCCATGCATGTTGTGAGCATGTGCAGAGCAATCACTGGATGGGCACTCTCTCTCCTGAAAGCGTGAGCACAGTGCCTCGGGAGCTCCTGTCATTTAAAAAATAAATACATAAATAAAAATAAGGATGCAGCCTTACATGCCAACGGAAACATTTCCACGACTGCCATTGAAACTGGTTTCCCCTTCACAATTAAGGTTTGAGAGGATTGGACACCGACTTTCACATCAATTTCCCTTTTGGAAAAAAAGACTCCATAAATATAAAATGTGTCAGGAATCTGGAGGTATGGGCAGGATTGTATTATATTAGACTACTGAATACAGTGAGGGAAAAAAGTATTTGATCCCCTGCTGATTTTGTATGTTTGCCCACTGACAAAGAAATGATCAGTCTATAATTTTAATGGTAGGTGTATTTTAACAGTGAGAGACAGAATAACAACAAAAAAATCCAGAAAAATTCATTTAAAAAAAGTTATAAATTGATTTGCATGTTAATGAGGGAAATAAATATTTGATCCCCTATCAATCAGCAAGATTTCTGGCTCCCAGGTGTCTTTTATACAGGTAACAAGCTGAGATTAGGAGCACTCTCTTAAAGGGACTGCTCCTAATCTCAGCTCGTTACCTGTATAAAAGACACCTGTCCACAGAAGCAATCAATCAGTCAGATTCCAAACTCTCCACCATGGCCAAGACCAAAGAGCTGTCCAAGGATGTCAGGGACAAGATTGTAGACCTACACAAGGCTGGAATGGGCTACAAGACCATCGCCAAGCAGCTTGGTGAGAAGGTGACAACAGTTGGTGCGATTATTCGCAAATGGAAGAAACACAAAATAACTGTCAGTCTCCCTCGGTCTGGGGCTCCATGCAAGATCTCACCTCATGGAGTTTCAATGATCATGAGAACGGTGAGGAATCAGCCCAGAACTACACGGGAGGATCTTGTTAATGATCTCAAAGGCAGCTGGGACCATAGTCACCAAGAAAACAATTGGTAACACACTACGCCGTGAAGGACTGAAATCCTGAAGCGCCCGCAAGGTCCCCCTGCTCAAGAAAGCACATGTACAGGCCCGTCTGAAGTTTGCCAATGAACATCTGAATGATTCAGAGGAGAACTGGGAGAAAGTGTTGTGGTCAGATGAGACCAAATTCAATCAACTCAACTCGCCGTGTTTGGAGGAGGAGGAATGACCCCAAGAACACCATCCCCACCATCAAACATGGAGGTGGAAACATTATGCTTTGGGGGTGTTTTTCTGCTAAGGGGACAGGACAACTGCACCGCATCAAAGGGACGATGGACGGGGCCATGTAACGTCAAATCTCGGGTGAGAACCTCCTTCCCTCAGCCAGGGCATTGAAAATGGGTCGTGGATGGTATTCCAGCATGACAATGACCCAAAACACACAGCCAAGGCAACAAAGGAGTGGCTCAAGAAGAAGCACATTAAGGTCCTGGAGTGGCCTAGCCAGTCTCCAGACCTTAATCCCATAGAAAATCTGTGGAGGGAGCTGAAGGTTCGAGTTGCCAAACGTCAGCCTCGCAACCTTAATGACTTGGAGAGGATCTGCAAAGAGGAGTGGGACAAAATCCCTCCTGAGATGTGTGCAAACCTGATGGCCAACTACAAGAAACGTCTGACCTCTGTGATTGCCAACAAGGGTTTTGCCACCAAGTCGAAGGGGTCAAATACTTATTTCACTCATTAACATGCAAATCAATTTATAACTTTTTTGAAATGCGTTTTTCTGGATTTTTGTGTTGTTATTCTGTCTCTCACTGTTAAAATACACCTACCATTAAAATTATAGACTGATCATTTCTTTGTCAGTGGGCAAACGTACAAAATCAGCAGGGGATCAAATACTTCTTCCCCCCCTCACTGTAACAGACCCTAACTAAGTTACAATTCATGACTTTCTGAATGTATTACCACTGCACATTTTGGATTTCTAAGCAGTCGTTCATGTTCACAAGATGTTCAAATCTCCTGAACAGGATTGTTTGTGAATCCCCCATTTACATTTTTCACTGAAAGAATAAAATGTGCTTGTAAACTCACAGCCAACCTTAATGGCGATGATGCTGGCTTAAACACACACACAGTTTTTAAATTAAAAACAGTCAACACTCTGCACTACCCCCCTCTTTAAGATTAGTATATCTCTGTGCTTTATCGAAAACAAAAACTCTAGCAAGAGGATAACCAGGGAGCATAATGATACAAGATACACAAACAATCTTTTCATTACAGTTTAGGGAGAAAACAAAACATGGCCACAGAATGAAACTTAAAAATTGTTTTATTTAATTTTTAAAAGTCACTTATTTAGGAACTACAAAATCACGATACAGAAGCCGAGTTCCTGCAGGGAGGCAGAGCTGTGAACTGGGCCACACTGCGGGTGTGATCTCTTGCTCTCTCTCTCTTTGTGTGTGTGCACATCTCATCCGTGTCTCTCAGACCAAGTCATTGCCCTTAATGCTTAAAAACAACCAGAACAAACACTATATAAAAAAAACACCACCTATTTTCCTTAAGTAAAAAAATATATGAAGTGTTAAATGTAACAAGACCAAAAACTGGGACATTTGTGTTGAATCAAATGTTAAAGTGATGCTCAAAAAAAACATTAAAATCCGGGTCAAATATTCCTTTATTTAAAAAACAATAATAAAATAAAAATAAAAATGAACAATGCTGTGATGGCAGAGAGCAGGCTGTCAGAGAGGCATCTCTCCTATTCCAGGCCCAGCGGTCAGTTAGTACAGGACACGTTCCCACTCAGAACCAGATGCCACATCATTGGGAAAAAAATAAAATAAAAGTCCAGAGTGCGTCTTTCCACAGGCTCTCTCCAAAACCGAAGACAGGAAGTCATCAACTCCCCTCCCCCCCTTCTTGTTCTACCTCTGGTTTAGAGGCAAAGGACTGTGCTGACCTCCAGACAGCTCACGCCCCCCCCAACCCCAGTCTGCATCTGTAAGTGTAATACTGTCCTCCCTGCATCGCTAAGAGTGTCTGAATGTTGTCTATCCTCATGCCCCAACACCCCCACAACCCTCTCTCCCCATCTACCCTAACACTCTTGCCCCCCACCCCCCCATCACTCCGACGCTCGCCTGCGATCCAGTCCAAGTCCACTTCCTGCCTCGCTTGTGTCTGTGGGTTTGTTTTGATGCTGTGGTTGTACGCGTTTTCCCAGGATGCAGTGGGGTGCTATGACCGCACCAGTTTCGACTCGTGGGCCTTCAGTGTTCCGACTGCGTCCTTCACCGCGTGGTAGATGATGTTCTTCACCTGCAGGAGGAAAAGGGGGGAGGTCAGCGTGTCAGGGGTCAGACAGGTGAGGTTAGGGGTCACACCTCCAGCCTCCTGCTGGGCTGAGGTATAACAACTGGCCATCTTATGATTAATAATTCTGTTTTTTATAGGAAGAATATATCATATAAAGGAGACTACAGCAGAGCAGGGTCTCCAGACCTGGTCCTGGAGAGAGACAGTACAGTACTTTAGGGCAGGGTGTGAGGGGTACCTGCAGCTTGTCCTCGTGGTTGGAGTGTGTGTTGGACAGGTGCCTGAACTCCTGGGTCAGCCTAAAGCAGTGTTTCACATGTTCTGGAGACACAAAGTCCTCGGCCACCTTGATGCAGCTGTACAGGTTGTGGACCTGCAGGGACAACACAGTCAGGAGGATGAAAGACGGAGAGAAAGAGACAGACAGACAGAAAGGGCAAGGGGGCATGAGGCGGATCAGACCTGGTGGGGGGCGCCAGCAGGGATAAACACGGCATCACCCAGGAACTGCACGATGGCCCAGCCCTGCACCCCATACTCCTCGTACAGCCGGCGGCGCAGAACCTGGTCCAGGTACCAGCTCTGGTCGTGGATCGGGTCGTGGTCCGGTGGGTTCTCCTGGCCCTGCTCCTCTCCCACCTGCACCGGGAAAGGAGGGTAATTTACAATCTAGGCTAAGTCTCAGTGGTGAGGAAACGTCTCTGAGGGTAGCAGGGGGCTGGGGGATGTACTGTCCTGTTCTGGTACTACTGTTCTGGATGTCGACTCCCCGTCAGTGGGATACTAAGACTTCAGGGAGTTTCACATACGAGGTGTGTAAAAATCAGTAGTGCGTTATTTCAGTCCTGTAAGACCCCTTCGAAGCCCCCAGCAGCGCCAGCCCCTCTCTGGGAGTGTGTGGGGGACTTCTGCAGGCCAAATCATTTTCGTTAATGGAGGAAAGTAAAAGCAAATGGGACACGCAGTAGTAGGGTCCTCGTTTCTCGGTGAGGTTGCGGTTTATTTGAACGTGCGGTGACCTTGCGCAGCAGCTCTCGGATCTTCTCGGCGTCCTTGGCAGCGTAGATGTGCCACAGCGCACCTGGCTTCTCGTGCGCCTCGTAGATGCGCCGCTTGGTCGTCTCGTCCACGTCCCCCTCCTCAATGGTCTTGGTCACCTCTGAGCACCGCCGATCACAAGAGAGAAGACGAGAGGGGAAAACTCCCTGGGGTTAGGACAAGCAGGGGACACAGCAGTCATCCTGGTAAGCACTTTACCATCATAAAAGGCAATAATGGGGATTACAATATTATAGGACAGACACTAATGTACAGGGACCAAGGATTCAAAATTACCACTTAAACTGAAAATGGCCTGTACAGATGCATTGGCTTGATCATTAATTCATTCCACCCCCCCCCAAAGGGTTCCTGGCAGTACTGCACTGCACACTGAGGGAGAGGCGAAGACTCGACAGCACTCACAAAAGCCAATGGACACAGGGCACACACATGTATATATTTATATGCACCGTGTACTAAATGTGTACACAAGAAAAATATGTGTTTAGTGATAAGAATGAAGAAACTAAAGCAGCACAAATGGAGCCCAGACACAGCTCAGCGCAGGAGTTCACAGAGAGCATCAAAACATACAAAACACACTGGTGCAAAACAACCCCAAGATATTAATCATTTAAAATGGAAAAGAAGCCTTAAGATGTGCCGAGTGACACAGACAGCCGACTGCAGAGACCAGTGCCGGAGTGCAAGAGACCTGCCCGTCCGTCTGGCCTACTTTGTCTCCTACGTGTTCCCTTTCAATTCTGTCTCTGTCCTTCGCTATTAGTCTGATAATCTGTCTATCCTCTCTCTCTGTCCCTGTCTGAGAGATGCCTGTGGAGGCATATTCACAGTGGACTGCAGAACAGACCTGACCCATCACATTTTGGGATGGGCTCCTTCACTCATAATAATCTTGAGGTATCACTCTCATCCTCCACTAGTGCGCGTGCGTTAGTGAATGAAGATGGGTTTGTGTGTGCGCGTTAAGTCTCTAACATGTGGCACAGAGACGGACACCGCAGACACCTGGACAGCAAGACAAGGAGTTCAATATAAAAAATAACCAGCAAAGAAGGGCAAACGGAGGATACAAAGACCGAGAAACTGGAAGATGGATGAACAGATTAGAACTTTAAGTAGAAATTGTTTAGCGAATCTGAGAATTCTAATAATGAGAAATGTGTACAGGGGTGTCTACTCAAGAATTTAACTTAATTATAACTATTTTGGTGATTTATCTTATTTAAACTAATGGATCTAGAAGAGCTACAGCGTCCAGTCCTGCCTCCCCCAGCTGAGCAGAGAGAGAGAGAGAGACAGAGAGAGAGAGGGAGGGAGCCTGTTCACTTGGGTCGAGGCAGAGAGGAGAGGACAGGAAAAAGTAGAGGCAGTGGGAGAGGAGGAGAGGATGGTTAGTCAGTGAGGACATGCCAGGGGAGGTAATATGAAAAAGCACAGACCTTGACATCCAGTGAAATCTGCTTCTGTGAATGAGAAAATTTACCAGAATCAAAACAGGTGCCGACTGGGGCACCTGCAGTCAACAGCAACCAACCCCCAACCCCCTGTCCCTGGACTAATTCCAGGCAGCTCTCCCCCACCTTTGGGGGACTGAACACAGTGTTCACACCATCAGTGTGGGGTGTGGTTACAAGTGGGGAAAAGCTGCAGTGAGACTGTGCTTTTTGGGAGACTCCGCAGCCTCCACCCCCACCACACATTTCCGCTCCAGGCAGTGCTCTCTGTGACTTCAACACTTGACCGGGGAATGAAATGGGACCTTGGTGTCTGGTCTTCCCAGCCCCAACAAGGACCAAAACAGCTGCGAAATCGCCCTGTGGAGGAGGGCCATGTCATGGTCGTGTGCTTTCTTTATTAATGGCCAGGGGTGCAGGGAGTGAAGATTTACTGTTTGATATAATTCTCCAATTAGCTGCTGCAGTGAGATTTGGTTTGGATGCCAGCTGTTGCAAATTAAATTAAAATAAGGTCGCAAATGCAGAGTGAATCAGCACTGGCCCTCTCCCTGCCTAGGACTAGCATGCAGATGAGTTACAGCAAAAAAACACGAGCGAGGGCGAGAAAAACAAACGCATGAAGACAATCATTAAAGATTCGGTGTGTCTCGGAAGCTTGCATGGACAATGCCAGTGACAGTACGGGCGAGACAGTACACTGCTAGAGAGAGCGAGAGTCACGTTCCTCCCCACACAGCCCCATACTCACCCTCCTCGTGGCTGCCCTCTCCCTGGGGGATGCCCACGTACACCATGACGTTCACAGCGTCTGACACATCCAGGTGCAGGTTCGTCGTGCCCACCTTCCTGTCCTCTGTGGAGATCAGCCCTGCACAGGCAGAACGACACGCACGTTAAGAGGCATGTACAGACAGCGTCCTACTAGTATTTTAAAAATTACCCCGATCAGAAAATAAGTAAATAAAGCTGAACCACAACCACCCACCAACCCATCCATCTATCTATCCCAACTCAATGTAAACTGAGGGATCCCCACCATAAGCGTTGTACATCTTCGGCCCCAGGTCCGGGCGCACAAAGAAGTCGGGCAGGCGAGAGGCCAGGTTGAGCCGCCCGTCTCTCTTGGTGTACTCGGGCAGGGGAAGGTTATCCATCAGGTCCACGAACCTGAGGCAGACAAAGCAGGAACCGTCAGCTCTCGCCCGGCCCCAGAGCACAGCCACCGCACAACACTCAGACAGTAATGTGAAGGATCAGGTCAGTGTCTGCAGAGGATACATACAGGGCTTGGTCGTGCGGAGGTTGAGAAGCAATAAAAACTAAATACATCGTGTATACGCATGTGTCAGGTGGGCACTGTGTTGGCGGGTGGGGCTCACCGTGTGGGCATCATGTCCCTGAAATCCTCCCCAGGGGGCCAATCCTTCAGTTTCAGCACCATGGGCTGCCCATCACCCCCCTGCAGACGCTCTGTCAACACAACACACACTCACCGCAATTAATACACAACACACCGCAGTAAACCCACACACTTGACACACCAAACACATACACTACAATTAACACAATCACACTTGGTGATAAATACACTTGTCAACCCCTCCCCACCCCACTCACTGGCGATGACCTCGAAGCCGTCCCAGAAGTCCCGGACCTTGACGTCTGAGATGACGGCGCAGTTCCTGCAGTTCACAAGGTCCACGTCCTGCTCGCCGAACTCCTGGCTGAACGCCTCCGGACGCCACAGCCCGCCCTTCAGCCTGCGATGCACCCCCGACACCAGCACCGGCTACCGAGGTGGGAGGGGAGAGTGAGTTTTTTTTTTAACTGAATGAAATCATAATACCGAGAAATCAACTAAGAGGTCATCCGTTGACCGAGTCCCTCCCTCGCTCCCTCACCTGGCCCTGCTTCCAGCACTCCCGGAAGATCTTCCAGTTGTTCTGGTTACCAGGGTCCTGCAGGCAGAGCAGCCGCCCATCACAGAGCCAGGTGTGGGAGGTATGGGGGTCCAGCACACTCAGCCCCATCACAGCCTCACGCCGCGGCCCACCCTCTCCCCCTGGGGCCGCCCCGGCACCACCACCTCCACCCCCATCTGCCCGGCGCTGCTCGGACGCTTTCTTCGTCTCCACCACCGATGCAATGATGTGGTCCAGGAAGTCTGGCAGTGCACCTTTGGTTTTGTCGCCCTGGGTACGAGAATGAAAACGGCACTAAATACATGGATGGAGGGATGAGCTCACAAAACTGCTGTTGACTGGTGAGGTCATTTGATTGTTATTTTGTTATTAAATGTGCTTTTGAAGTGTGTTTTTTTAAAAGAAGGGCAGGAAATGAAAAAGGCCAGAAACTACAACTGCTTAAGATTTGTTCCGATTTCACTCAACACTCCCATTCCTACATACCCACTCCCAATCTGGCATAACCACTCCCCAACACACCGACTCAACACTCTCAGACGCACGCAGCTAAATTTTCACATGCCCATACTGTCACACATCCACACTCTTGGTCACCCACAACCCTCACACAGTCCAAGTCCCTTGGCAAGCGTGTGCGTGTATTTCCATAGACACGTGTGTGTGTTTGAGTGTGCACCCCTTTCCCAGTAGCCCGTGGTGTGGAGTGTGTGTGGAGGGGATCCTCACCGTGGAGCCTGTGGAGAAGACGGAAGGGAAGGGGACCCCAGAGTCTCCCACCCCCTGGGGCAGCTTCCCCGGGCCGCTGTTGAGCAGGTGTCTGAGGCTGGAGCCCTCGGCCCGGGGCTGGGAGTGACTGGAGCCCAGGAGCAGGCTGTTAAACAGCTTGGGGGTGCTGCTGGAGGAGGACGACGAGGAGGAGGAGAAAGAGGAGGAAGTAGAGGAAGAGGAGGAGGAAGACTTGGACAGGGAGCTGAAGGACTCGAGACCGAAGGGCGAGCGAGCCTCCTTCCCCATCACAGAGCGCAGAGACTCTGAGGGAGGCAGAGAGGAGGTGAAGAGAGAGGTGGGAAGAAGCAGTGGAAAAAAGGGATAGGAGGGAGAGAGAGGGAGGCATCAGTGAGGTAGCCTACACAATTTAACAAACATTCAAGTGTTCATGACCGATGGTGTATCACATGGTCACAGACAGCGCTGAGGCCTAACTATCAGTCGTGCTCCTACCGAACTCACTAAGGGACACAGCACCTTAAAAAGTGCTCCAGAACTCACCTTTGGTCTCCTCTTTGGCTTTCTGTGTGGCCAGGTCAGCCAGCCAGTGCAGAGCGGAGGAGGGCGGCGCTTCGGGCACAGGGGGGCGGCTGTCCTTAGCACTGGGAGGGGCAGGGGATGGGGCCGTGGGGGCCTGGGGCTGGGGCAGTGGAGGGGGAGTGTTGACGGCGTGGGCACTGCCCTCACTGGTCTCACCCCCAGTCTCTTGCGCCGGCTCTGTCTTCAGGGGCATCTCTGCCTCCGCCCCCCCCCCTGCTGCTGCCACGCCCCCCCCGGCATTCACCCCGGTAGAGGGCAGCATGTTCCCCACAGCGGCTCCGGAGTTCAGAGAGGGCTGCCGAGACGCACACAAAACATCAATTCATTAATTGAGTTCATTCATTTTTTTGGTCTTACTCTGATTGCAGTTTGTTTGTTTTGGTGTCAGTATATTGTTCCTATTATCTCTAATTCTATGGTTTGATTTCCTCTTGAAGTTAAATTGGTTTGGCCTAACCCTGTGGTTGACTACAAACTTGACATAGAAAGCATTGTATGACAGTGTGCATGTGTGCTAGGGGTGGGCAGTATACCCTTATGAATGTGAATAGTATGACATAATGATACGGATTTTGCATTTATTCAAAATTTCTGTCGAGTGATACGGTTATAATTACAATGGTTTTGCTTTTACTATAAATATACTTTATCAAAGGAAACAAAACAAAAAACTAAAAGCGCATTATCCTATTATTGCACTGTTTTGTTCACAGGAGCGGACGGGTATCCCATCAATCTGTCACACACTTTTCATCACGGTGAAAATCTTGTGATATTAATTTCAGTTAGTGTCGCCCACCCTAGTGCGTGCAATGTGCAGGTGGGACAGGGATTTGCAGTACCTGAGACAGACCATTGGGGGCGCTGGGTCTGGCCAGGGGTTTGTGCTGTCGGCTGGTACAAGGGCAGTTAGCTTTGATGCCCCATTTGCCCCGCGCTGCGTGCACCATGTCTCCAATGTTGTAGAGAGCTGCATGGGAAGAGGGGGCAGTTAGTAACCCTTCAATCAAAAAAAACAAAATGTGAGTGCGTGAGTACAAGCGCGAGAGGGCGGGGCGACCGACCTGCACCAGGGATGATCTGTGTGGGCATGAGGTTCTGCGGCTCATGGGGCTGTCCCTTGGCACACTTCAGCCAGGAGAACACCTCGTCATCCGGCTCCTCCACCGAGTCTGCAACCGCAGGCATACACATATACAGTGAAAAAGGACAGTTACACACAATTACACTTATAAAGTAAGAGAGTGTGTGCAGTGGAGATGGAGGGAGAGAGGTCACGCAGGGCGACAGAGCATCGTCTGTGTAAAGGCTCACCGTCACGGGGGCGGCTCTTGCGCAGCCGGTAGCAGTCCAGGCAGACGCCGAAGCCACACTTGCGACAGACCCAGTGGATGTTGAAGAGGGTGGTCTCACACACGTCGCACATCTCCCTGATGCCCCGCACCGCACGCTTCCACGCCACCTTCTCTGCACGGCACAGATGCGCACAAGCACACGTTAGTACACGCTACTGCCGAAATACAGACACCAACACAAAGACACACCAGCACACGCTAATGTGCACACGCCAGCACAGGCACACGCTAGCCAATTGCAAACATCCACCAGCACACCCCAATACACAGACTGATGCACATGTAAAGACATGCAAAGAAATGTGTAGACACATACATATTGATATGATGCACAGACATACATACAGAGAGAGAGAGTGAGGGCAAGAGAGAAAGAGAAATAAAACCCAAAACTAACAAGGAAATAAAACACCAACGAAAGAAAGACAGACAGAGGGAGGAAGGGAGGGATAAACGGCTGGGCCTCACGGTGCGGCTCGACCAGCATCATGGCCTCCTTCTCCGACATCACCAGCTGGCAGAACTGGTCGCCCACATTGGCCAGGATGTACTTGGAGGTGTCGAGATCCAGGCCCTGCTGCAGGGCGGGGGCAGGGAGCCACAGTCCCATGGCCTGGGCGTCACTCTGCTGAGGGCTGAGGAACCCCTCCACCCGTAGAACCCCCTTCCTGGTGAACGCCAGTCTGGGGGGGAGGGGAGAGGTACATTTGTTATTATGAGGCCATTTTTGTTGCTCTTGTTGTGACAGTAATGGAGTTAATTGTCAAGTTTTCCAGAGAATGGGTCAACAGTACACACATTCTCAGACACTGAGGAACCAAGGGCAAGGTACACACAAAATACAGGAAATTAATTGTTATGCACTTTCTGGGTTTTAGAGGGGCCAGAGTCACACTGGTCCCTCCCACACGTGGAAGCAGAGCCAGGCACACCCCTCCTAAAGACACAGGCACAGACAGACTGCCAGCATGGCCCCGGTACCTGCGGAAATGGAAGAAGCGGCAGGCCACGGTGGCATCGTCCGGCTCGCTGTCCTGCTCGCGGGACTTGCGGTAGCGCTCCAGCCGGCACTCGCGGCACTTGTGCAGATGCGGCGCCACATTGATGCAGGAGCCGTCCTGTAGGAAGGCCTCGCCTGACTGCTTCAGCCTGCGCACCTTAGACAGGTCCTTCAGCACCGACTGGCCCACTGCGGGGGGGAGGAACAGAAGGAAGATCAGACGACAGCAATACAAAAGAAATCAAGAGACAGACTAAGGGACTAAGACTAAGGGATTAAGGGAGATGGAGATTGACAATCCCGTCCCTCTCACCTTTGAAAGGTTTGTTCCTGGGCCGGCTCTTGCCCACCCCCTTGCCCTTGCCCTTGTCCATCAGCAGGGCACTTCCCCCCGCGGCCCCCATCACCCCACCTGGGCCCCGCACCCTGTCCAAAGGCCCCTCCTCCGCCTCACTCAGGTCGGATAGGTCGCTGTTGGTGCTGGAGTCCGAGTCACGCTTGCTGGCCAGGCCACGCTCGTCCAGCGGGAACTTCTGAGGCGACTGTTCAAAACCGAGAGGGGGGGGCTCCCCAGTTCCGCCACCTCCACCACCACTGCTGCTGCTGAATCCCACCCCTCCTAAAGCCTGCGGCTGCTGCAGGGCGTCCACGCAGCTAACAGGGTCATCGACTCTGGCCGCCCCTTTTGCGCCCTCTGACCGCGCAGCCACCCCCACTGACCCCTCCTGGGTGGGGCTGGCAGACAGAATGGGCATCTCCAGCAGCTGTGAGGAAGAGACCGAGGCAGTGGGGGCTTCAAGGGCACAGGTGGGCTGCTGGGCCACCACAGGAGTGGGGGTGGGCAAGGCAGGAGCGACAGGAGGAGCCAGGTTGGAGAAGGCAGAGAAAGGGGTGGAGAGGAGGCCCTGGGATGCCTCAGGCAGGAAGAAGAGGCTGCTGGAGTGGGGGGGGGCACTGGCAGAGGTGGACAGGGGGGGTGCATTGTGAGCTTTGGGCCAGTCAGAGGCCGTTGTGGATTTGATGACCGAGGAGGAGGAAGCGGAGGAGGAGGTGGCAGCGGCCGGGGACGGGCTGGCAGTGGGCAGGCCGCTGAAGGGGCTGTGTGTGAGTTTCTGTGCGAAGGCCAGGAAGGGGTTGCTGGACTTCTCCTCAGCGGACAGCTGCAGGAACAGGTTCTCGTGACCCTGCGTGGCCCCGGAGCCAGAGAGCAGGCCTAGCCCCACTCCGCCACCGCTGCTATTACTACTGCTGCTGCTGGCGCCGGCAACACGGCCCAGCACACCAGAGCCCAGCACGGCACTGCACAGCCCACCAGAGCCCAGCACGCCGCTGCTGCTGCTGCCGCTGCTGCTGCTGCCGCCCAAGAAGGCAGGCGAGAGTTTGGGCATGGAGTCCGCCGCTGCCAATAAAGACGACCCGAAGGGCTTCCCAGGGCCTGGCTCATTCGTCGCTGCTGGGGCCGCCTGCTGCTGCCGGGGGTCCGGTGGGCGGTGGTCCTGGAGAGGGCTGCGGGGGGCCCCGAACAACCCAGCACCTGTTGTCTTTTTGTGGGCCGTCTCGGTAGGGGTGGAAGAGGAGGTGGTGGGTGGAGTGGGGAGGGAGGACAAGGACGAGGTGGAGAACCCCCCCCCCGCTGCTGCTGCTGCTCCTCCTCCGGCGCCTCCCCCAAGGCCACCGAGGCCCTCCTGTCCTCTGCCTTCAGAGAGCACTCCGAAGTACATGGTGGCAGAAGATGAGGAAGACGAGGAGGATGAGGATGAGGATGAGGAGGAGGAAGAGGGAGCGGCCGCAGCAGCATTCTGAGCCATGCACTGGAAGAAGAGGTTTTGAGAGGGGTCTGAGCCAAGCCCGGGCAGATCATCCTTGGGGCCCGACCCGAACCCGAACCCCAGCCCCCCGAACGGCCGTCCACCCTCTCTGCCCAGTGCCCCGTTGGTGGGGGTGGGCGCCGGAGCAGGAGCAGGGGCAGGGGCGAGCGCCGCACCACGGGGGTCTCCGAACGTGGGCAGGGAAAGGGGCTGCGAGGACGACATTCGGAACCCGCCACCAGACATCAGAGGGCTCTTGGAGGTCTGGAGAGAGAGTGAGAGAAAGTGAGAGTGACAAAAAAAGAGAGAGAGAGAGAGAGAGAGAGAGAGAGAGAGACACACACACAACACTCACCTCTGACTGGCTGGCTCCCCATGTCTTCTGCATGCCAAAGGTGGGGGTGGCAACTGTAACAGTAGTGGGGGGGACAGAGCTAGCAGCCCCACCTTCAGGAACTCGCAGGCCAGCAGAAGAAGCAGTAGACAATGTTGTGGAGGAGGAGGACGATGAAGAGGTAGGGGGTTGGGGGGCAGAGGAGGCAGTATTAGGGAACCCTCCGGGGGCGCTCTCCCCATCTCTCTCAGCCTCGGGCAGCTTGTCTTTCTGCAGGGTGAGGGCGCTCAACGGCATCTGGCCCAGCGAGGGGAAGGCAGTGGTGGAGAAGGGAGAGGGAGGGGGTGGTGCCTTGGGTAAGGGAGGGGCAGCGGCCGCAGGGGAGGCGGGTAGAGGAGGAGGAAGAGGAGGCGGCGTGGGGGGGTGGGGGCCACCAGGGCTGGCCGCGGGTTCCCCCAACGGGGCGCAGGGCGGGGAGGGGCGGTCCTGTATGACTAGGGTGCGGCCGTTCTCCTTAGTATAGGTGGCAAATCGGATGTTGGGGTGTCCCTGGGAGGAGATGTGGGGGGTAGAATTGGGGGAGCCTTGACTTGAATTGGTGCCGCCGCCGCCGCCGCCCCCCCCTCCTCCTCCTCCCCAGGCACCAAGACTGCCCTCCCCTCCCTCGCTCGAGCTGCTGCCTCCATTGCTACCCCCCTCGCCCTCAGCCTTCAGGCGCTTCAGGGCCACGTCGCCCTCCCCCTCAGAGGTGTTGCGTCGCCGACGGCCACCCCCTACCCCTTCGCCCTTCCCCCCGTCGCTCTCCTTCCGTCGTCGTCCCTTTTTCAAGGGTCCCCACTGCCAAAGAGAGAAGAGAGAGAGTGTGTCAGGGGGGAAGTTGTCCTAAACACACAGCATTCACTTCAGTACAGCAACCATTCCTACTAACCCCCACCCCCAAGGTCATAGGTCATCGCTCACCTCATCCAGATGCTCCTCCGCCAACATCACATGGATCACCGTGGGGTCAATGACCCGTGTCTCCTCACGCTGGGGGGAAGAGAAGAGAGGGAAGAAAAAATTAGCCTTTTCTCTCTGGCCAAAACCAACAATTAAAAAAAAAAAAAAAAAGCTACTGAAAAATCTATTTATTCTTCAACAAGCTGAGGGTCCCTAACTCTCTCCTCTCCCCCACGCAGTACCTGGCTGATGGTGATCTCCATGACGTGGGAGACCGGGTCGTGTTGAGACACCAGCCCCAGCGCCCAGGGCTGCTCAAATTCCGGCTGGTATACTTTCACGTTCTGCCCCTGGATGGTGTAGGACCCTGGAGAGACAGACAGCCAATCAATCCTGAATCTAAAACTCTGCTCAGAGGTCAGAGGTCACACAGGGTGATGGCCACTTACCTCGTCTCAGGATCTCCTGCAGCTTGAGGTCACTCAGCCAGCTGCTCACCGCACCGTGGAGCGCAGCCTGTTCCTGCAGAAGACTGTGGCTCAGGTCCTCCTCCACCTGCAACACAGTGAGTAACACAGCTGTAGAGAGACGCACTAACCCACACATTCCTCCAAAAACAAAGCATGTCTGCAACACACACGGCTACATACACACACCGCCGTGCGGACGCTGAATCGCTTGCACACTCCACGGGCTCAAAAACACACACCCCTCTCACGTGCACACAAACGGGCTTCAAATACAATCACTGTAACTCCACCTCAAATCTCTGCAGAGAGCTGTTGTCCGGCAGGAAGCTGACCGCTCGGTCCACAAAGAACTCCACAGCAACCACAGAGCCCAGCCCGACCCGGTCCACCAGGGCTCGGAACGCCTGCCGGGCACGAGAGAGGGGGAAATCAAGACCGTTAACAATTTTTTGCTTCATTTCCAATTCCCATGTTGCTTCTCTATGCATGCGCAGAGCCCCCCAGTCCTGTGTGAAACCTGCTGCTGTGCATCTCTCTGATAGAGGAAGACGGTGAAGGGATTTGAATAATCCTAAACGTGATGTTGCCAGTGTCGTTCGCCACACACATAGTACAGCTTTCCGGCGCGGGTTGATGACATCACTGTGGCACTCATGACCTGCCCGTGTTGTGGTGTTTTAGATACTTTTCTGGTGTGTTCAGGCTCATCCTGGTTAGGGGACACCCCAGCCCAATAAGAGAGAAAACACTCTCCTGTACTGATAATACTGGGGCTGGGAAGTTTTGGGAACTCTCGTTTGTGACACTGAGATAGGCTGAATCCCCAGTGCCGCCCTCCCCACCCTGACCCCAGCACAGTCCGGTCCTCACCAGAGCAGGCCAGACAGGGCTGGTCACAGCGCCACCCCCGGGCAGGGAGGGCTCCTTGCGGGATGCCCAAACGATGGAATTCTCGACCAGGAGCGCCCGCACCTCGTCCCCATACACCTGCACCCAGGAGCGCCGGCCCCAGGACACACCCTCGAACTCCACGAACACCTGGACACAGCAAGAGGGGATGGGAGGGAGAGGAGAAAGGCAGTGAGATTGACCCTGGGGAATCACATTCTGCAACCTGAGCTGGGGGGGGAGAGTCAAATTCAAATTCAGGGGATAGTGGACAAACAGAAGCAGGTTGTGGAATGTGAGATTATTCAGTCAGACACCTGAGGGGGGGAAGGAAGGCAACCGTCCAAGATGCAGGGTGATTAATGTTAATTGAATGAAAGGGGTATTGCTTAATTGGATATTTTTTTAATCAAATGGTTGCAGGAAGCTCTGGATCATCTGGAGCTCAGGAAACCGAGGAGTCTGTGGGCACTGACAAGACCTGGGATGTCTCCTCCCTGCCCCTCTACCGCCCTGTGTCCGGGAATTATTACTCTACATTATTTGAATATTCATACAGTATAAATTGCATTTAGTTTAGTTTAATGAATCAGCAAAACAAAGGCAACGCGGATTAGCGGAGATGCTGTAGTCCGTTAATCACTGCTACAGACAGACTGCAAGTGAACATTAACGAAGTCTTTACCAACACGCACAGGTCAGAGGAGAGGATGCGCGGTGTGTCCCTCACACGTCGCGTCCATTTCCGCCCGTCCTCCTAAGTTCATTACATTGGTTTATTGACATTTTTGTTTTCATTCGTCAATAACTGCACGCCACGTTCAGCGTGTGTAATTGCCCTGTTGTACATTAGTCCGATGTTTCCGCGCCGCTCGGGGCGGGGGTCTGTGTCGGTGAACCCAACACTGGGGCCCAAGAATAAACAGATCTCATCTCCCCGGGCTGATCTGGACCCGAGCCCTGCAGAACCGCCAGATCCCCCGTCGCAAGGCCCCGCATCCCCGGGCTGTAATGAGGCGCTGGGCCCGTGTGCTGTAGTTACACAAGGACACTTTCCATCTCAGTGTGACTAATCTACACAACAGAGCAGACTGTCCATTACGGCATCGCTACTGCTGTGTATTCACACTTCGCCTATTGTGCGGATATGTCGCGTTATGAGGTCGAATTCCTCCGCACGCTGGATGCCCGAGTGTATGTGCCTCGTCTCCCCACACATCCACCCGGTAAACACTGCGGCCGGCCCCTCTCACCGCTCACCTGCACCCCCGGCCCCGCTGCGGCCGGCCCCTCTCCGCCGCTCACCTCCACCCCAGGCGCCGCTGGGCCCGCAGTGCTGACCGCCCGCACTGTTCCCCGGTGCCACTCTCGCTGCCACGCCGCAGGCTGTGGCTCGACTCCCGGCTCCCCCGAGAGGAGAAGAAGTCGTTTGCCAACCAACCCCATCGAGTCGCCCATCGCCAGTCCTCACTTCCCCCCCAGTACAAAAAAACTTCTGCAAGGGAACTTGAACAATGAGATCCACACAAAGGCCGCCGTCCTACTGAGCCCGCCGGGCCGAGCGGAGCCGCCCAGGAGACAGGGTGCAGCTGGCGGGGAGTGCAGGTAAACACCAGCAACAAGCTCCGCAATCCGCAGCGATGGACTGTTATTGTTCACTGCACAACAAGCCCGCTCCGTCCGCCATTACAACCCTCTCCTCACTGCAGACTTCAGGCTGGCGGTAGCGCTGCACAGCGCCTCCTAGCGGCCAGCACTGCGGGCGGCGGGGGACGGCGCACTGTAGTGCTTTTTATCTACGCTGTTCTGCGCCGTGTGCGGATAATACTGTCATTACAGCGAGAGGAAGACCTGCAAAATAAACCCGTTTTGTGTGCGGCTCTAGAGCGCCCCGCTGCGGACAGGCTGAGCTCCTCTCACCCGGACGGGAACACGGCTCTCCTACACGGCCGCCATCTTGTCACACGACCCCCATGTGTAGCTAGTGCTCCGCAACCAAGGTGTGCATTATACACCGTGTAGTACAACCCAGCACAGACATTAAACGTGTTTCATTGCATCCAATTCATGTTTTAATGTTTTACATACTAGTACATTCACGCAGTTAAACATGTTTGAACCATCTGTGAAGTATCCTCCTGATCAGCAATTGGTATATAGAGGCTGTCGCAGTCAAAAGCATTATTATTACAAATAGGATACACTTGGTTCGGTTTGATCAGAAACAAACATTTAATTAACTCTCACCAGCCTCAATTCAATGTGACGCGATTGGATTCTGACGGTGTCCTCGACATTGAGCACAACTGTCTAAACAGCATCATGGGAACTGTAGTTTTACACCAATGTCTCCACTATTCCACGAGTGGTTATTATTATTATTATTATTATTATTATTATTATTATTATGCATGTGAGAACATAATATAAACAAATACAGCAATACATAAATGAATAAATAAGTGTTGAAATAAATAAATACATGTCCATGTATTTATTTATTTGATAATTTATTGACTGATTGATATATGTAGTCATTTATGTATTTTAAGCTATGTAAGCTCTTTTATTTTGCATGTTATGTCTTCTGACGGTTATGCCTCATAAAGCACAAAATGTATTCATGTTGATTTACTATGTAGGCACTATAAGTAATATACTGTATTTTGTAATTCATATTTCAGTTATTGCATGAGATAACCAGGCACAATCTGGAAAATCAGGGAGATGGGGGTTAGACATTATCCATGGCGAGGTACAGTTGTTATAACCTATAGGCTTTAAAGAAGATCAAGTGTGATAACTTCAGACCTCATAGAACATTTTTTTTATTTGTTTTAAACGCACTAAATTTGTAGTTAGAATAGCCTATAGGTGTGTTTGTAAATCACATTAAATTGCGAGTATAACGTTGAAATCAAAAGTGATTAATGTCTGACAGTGTAAAATCATAATAGGTTACGACAATGCACACTCATTTACTATAACTGAAATCCAATTTAGCTTACACTTAATCTGATAATAATACAACGACAGCGTTTGTTTATTTAACAACCAAAACAACAATATGTTAAAAAAAAAGTTTTCGTGTAATAGGCCTATATGTAGTAAATTTTACTGTTATAAATAAAAGTTTAAACAACGATTAACACTTTTTTTTTTTGTATCTCCGCTTCTATCTGTTGTGTTATAGGCACTGTACATCCCTTGACAATATGGCTGCCGGCTTCCATACGGCCACTCATAGAGCTTGTGTAGGCAGAACCAATCTAGTATATCTAAATCTATGATTCACACACCTCCCTGGCTGTGGTGCCGATTGTGACACTAATGCTTATTCTAACAGGCCTGCAAACATAAGCCCTTAAACTTCATCGCAAAAAAATAAATCTAAAAAAATTGTACCTATTTCCTATTTTTTTATTATGACTACTCTGTTCTGACATTCACTCGTGTCATAGCTGCACTCACAATAGCTAGACACAGTAAAATAACACAGACACCAGATTCCCTGAGAAACGATGACCTGGGGTTTGTGTGTAGTAACACAATCGGGTGTGTAGTTGCGACGTACCATGGTAAAAACTTAGTATACAGTAGTAGGGTGGTGTGTGGCAAAAACACATAAATATAGAGTGGTTTACCATGGTAAAATCACAGTAATGTGTGGTGTGGAGTACTGTGGTAACAACACTGTAAAACATATTGTTCTTCACTGTGGTAAAAATACAGTAAAGCAGTGTGGTTTGCCATGGTAAAATAACAGTAAAGTGTGGTGTACCAGTGGTAAAAGTGAAGTAGTGTGGTGTTGTGGGGTGTAGGGCAGTACAGTGTAGTGCAGGGTAGTGTGGGATAGGGTAGAGCAGTGCAGTGTAGTGTAGTGTGTTGTGGTGAAGTGCAGTGTGGTGTGCTGTAGTGTAGTGTGTGTATGTGTCTGTCTATGTTGGTTTATGCTTTGCAGGGTGCAGTAATACCTAAGAATCGCCACCAGAGGGAGTCCGTTAAGTAGCAATACAACACATAATACTTCATATCTGAGACTCCAGCCCTGGTCTGCAAACAGTATCTCTCTGCTTTATACAGACAGGGAGGTTCTTACATAGAGGGAACAAAATCTATATTATTTTTTGGTAAAGAAAACATTAATTTATTCGTTAGTTATGGCGGTTACAGTGGAACATATATACACATTACTGCTGCTGTAAATTTCTTATCAAATCTTTAGATTTTTTCAACCAAAATAAATCAAGTTTAAAAAAACACGTACACATTAAAAAGTGGATGAGTGGATGGGGCAGCCGGACCGAACCTGGACACAACACATACTCGAACGTAGTGTTTCTGTCAGAGTGTGTGTGTGCGTGAGTGAGTGCATGAAAGTGACAGACTCACACGAACACACACACACACTCCACACCAGAGTTTTAAAGCACGCCACTTCTGGGTGGGAGGTTCATGGGTCAGAGTCGAGAGGTCAGGGGTCACAGGCAGTTGTCCGGGCTGCAGACACTCTGTTCCTCCAGCTCGGGGCAGGGGGCGCCGGTGTTGGCGGGGGGCAGGAGGATGTAGCGTGTGCGGGACTTCTGGCCCCCTTCCGAACCGCAGTAACCCTGGCACAGCCCCCAGGAAGACCACAGGGACACTTCACAGTCCAGCGGAGTCTCTGAGACACAACACAGATGCACAGCACTCACAATACCACGCAATACAATACAACACACACACACTGATACTCAGAAGTCGTGCTCACCGGAGTAGTGAGGGAGGCCGAGCTCAGGGTGGGGCCTGATATGGTTGGACAGGCCAGGGCGGCGGCCAGGAGCAGAGCTGTGACGGGTCAGTCTCACGGAGGCCAGCGGTGGGAGCTCCTGCAGCCGGGGGTAGAAGAAGGAGTTGGCTGGGTGGCTGGGGCTCTGAGCTGTGATCTAGAGAGAGAGAGAGAGAGAGAGAGACGGGGGGGGGAGAGAAATGGGAATGGAAGAGATTGGGAGAGAGGGAGAGAGCGAGGCAAGACAGAGATGGTGAGTGGATGAGAGAGGGTGAGGGGAGAGAGAGTTCAGGGGTCAGTGTCAGGTCAGAGCATTACCTGGGTGATGTTCTCTAGGGGGTTGGAGGGGAAGTTGGGCGAGGAGAAGGTGAAGCCGCTGTCTGTCCCAGCATCGTAAGGGTGGAGGTCAAGGGTCACTTCCTGCTTCCACTGTCCCCCCTCACAGAGGTCAAGACTGTCAACGCCAACAAACCAATCAGGGCTGGGCACGATCTTCACCAGGAGAGAGAGCTGCAGAGAGAGAGAGGGAAGGACGGAGAGAAACATGGTGAGAGGGGAGAGAAATCACAATCAGAGAGGGCGAGAGTGGAGGGGAGGAAGAGTAAACTTGTTTATCACTCTTCCATTCCTAAGAGAACGGGAACATCGCTGCGACCGGAGGAGTTCTTTACCACAGAGCAAGTGAAACAGTCCAGAGACTCTGAACAACATAATTCCCAGCTCACCTTGGGAGACTCATAAATAATAGCTTTTACGAAATGTTTTCTTTTTCTTTTTAAATATATTTTCCACAAGCCCATCAAAGCAGGGGAGCTGTTCCAACATTCAAGCCCCCCCTCTGCTTCCCCCTCCAGTGCCTCTCTACGCGGCTGTTCCGTCTGATTGATGTCTCCACCCGCTGTGCGACGTGATGCAATGCTGGATAAAACGCACGCTTTAAATGTAAATAGGACACGACAAGAGATAACAACAGTAGTAGCTATAATAATAATAATAATTTTAAAAAAAGTTTATTTTGAAAATGGAGTAAAATGACAATGATATTCCAAGCTGAAACACAAGCTGGAGAGGAAATTAGCATTCCAGTCAGTGAGGGACAGTGCAACCTGTCTGTCTGTGTCTCTGTCTCTCTGTGTGTCTGTCTATCGGTGCCTGTCTTGTGTGTGTGTTTGTGTCTGAGAGAGAAATCAGTCAGTCAGTGTCTCAGTCAGTCAGTAGGGGGTGTAGTGTTGTCCCTGTGTAACCCCCCCACCCCCCCCCGCCTATCTGTGTCAGATTTACGAGGCAAAGACAGGAAACCTGACTCTCCACAGCCAGAGGGAGGGAAGGAAAGGAGAGAAAATGGCCCGGTGTCTCTCTTTTCCCATTGCTCCCTGTGTCTATCCCTCTCTCCCTCTCTGTGTGTGTCAACGTGTGTCAGTGTGTTTGTCAGTGCGTGATAGTGTGTGTGTGTCAATGTGTGTCAGTGTGTGTGACTGTGTGTGTCAGGAGCTGAGCAGTAAACACACAGATGTCCAGGGATGACTCTGTCTCCTGTAACGCAGCAGGAGGCTCTCCTTTCCCCGAGGCTACTGCCAACATCTACCCTGGGACCCCCCCACTCATTCCTCCCTGACAGCTCTAAACAAATAGGCAGTAGTAACATAAGTAACGTCAACATTGTCCTGAGAATGTGTGAGTGTGTACATCTGTGCACACACACAAACTCATATTCAAACACACAGACACACAATCACACACACAGGATCCTGATAACACCAAGACAAGCGCCAGAACCGGAAGGGCAGTGTGACAATGTGTGTGTGTGCTGAGGTGAGAGGTCAGGGGTCAGTCTCACCAGTGGGGTCCTAGGCTGCAGCAGCATGGTGGTGGAGGAGTGGCCGACCCCGGAGCTGATGCCGGGGGTCCGATACAGCCCCCCCACGCTGCGCCCCCCACCCTGCCGCATCCCCTTCGCCTCCTTCAGCACCGGCGCTGTCAGACCCTGCTCTGCCAACACTGCCACGCCACTACTGGCCAGCGCCCCCTGTTGCCACATCCGGTACTGCGCATTGTGAGTGACCGCTGGGGAGAGGAGAGAGGAAGAAAGGGGCAGAGAGAGAAGAAGAGACGGAGATAGAGAGAGATATGGAGAGTGGGGGAGGGACAGAGAGATTTTGAGCTTGACCACCTCTCCCATCCCCCGCTGAAGGGTGTGTCTAATCTCAATGTTAGCTCCTCCCACGGCAAACCACACTCACACTGCACCCCATTCATTATCAATAACAACCACAGAGAAACAGCCACTCCCACCCCAACCACTCCACCAATCAACAGGATGTGGCGATTCTGATGTCACAGCAGGATGGAGGGGAAAGGAGGCCCAAGTGCTCTGGCGCGGCAGGCAGGGGGAATGGCCCAGCTCTCGGGCAGCTGCCTGGGCCATGACATCACACAGTCGGCCGGGCGACCGCAGGCAACCGCAGCATCTGGATTACATCAGCGCTGGCTGGCAGCCCTCTGTTCTGCTCGAGTCAGCGCTGTCTGTGCAACACCCGTACACACACACACATACAGTCACACACAGTCACACACACAGATATGCACTCACACACATACACAAACGTACCATTGACCCCTGTGTCACTGGAGGAACACAGACCCCAGGAACATGAGCACTAGAGAATTACTTCAGTAGCATATAGCTGTATATGTACTGTATTCTATTGTCCTGTATTGTACCCCTACCCCACTCTCTCACCTACGAGTTTAGACCACTGTGCAGGGGGGCGGAACAGAGGGTACTGTTTGGGGAACGTCTGGGGGCTCCAGAGGCCGCTGAAGACCAGGATGTAGGAGGCGGGGCTACGCTCCGAACACAACGGCTGACTGGCTGGCCGGGAAGCGCTGGAGAATGACATCATCTGCATCACCACCATCCCCGTCAACAGCCTCTGTCTCAGCCAACCAGGGTACACAACCTGCAGTGACATCGTCTGCAGAAGACACAAGAGAGAGGATGACGTCATCTGCCTGTCTGCCTACCTGATCATCTGTCTCTGTCTTTTCTGTGTGCAGTGTGTCAGCGTGTAATTCAGCACTCTGACACACACAGACAGTAGATACCCATCACCTCCCTCTCTCAGTCCTGGCTTTATTGCTTTGTATTTTTCTTTCCCTCCTTCCCTTTCTTTCCCCATTTCTCTCTGTATTTTTCCTCTCGCCCCCAAACCCCACCCTCAGCACAGTCCTCGTCCTTGTGCTGCACTCCTCACAGCTGCACTTATCTTCCAATCAATGAAAAGCTACAGAGTAAACACTCATTAGATTCATTACGTTTTTTCCTGAAGGGGAACAGTCGGCAAAAATAATGCAAAACTGCTGCCAGTGGAGAGAGAAATTAACTAAAAGGAAAAAACAGAAGGGCTTTCTATGCCATCAAATGGTATTAAACAAAATATACACCAAACACCAATGGTCCAAAATATTTAACAGTGTCATTCAGCCCATTGTGCTGTATGGCAGTGAGGTGAGAGGTCCACTCAGTGTGCAGAACTACACCACATGGGACAAGCACCCAGCAGAAACCCTGCATGTAGAGATCTGTACAAACATCCTGCCGGGGCAGAGAAGAACTCCTCAGACTCTGCTACCCGCTGCTCATACCGATCCAGAAGAGAGCACTAAAGTTCTGGATGCATCTACAGCCGAGCCCCCCGGACTCACTGCAGCCCAGAGAAGAGCCCCTTCCATAAGCTGGCCCTGAAGCTCATGGCACTGACCTCTAACAATACTGACCAGCTTCAGACCAGTACTGCTCTCCGGCCACAAACCAGTCAACTGAATTATTAACCAAACCAAAAACTCCTCTCTGGAACACAGGGACAAAGATACTAAATCCCAAAACAAACTGGATTGCTATCAGCCCCTAAACAGAGAATGCACCCTGGCAGTCTCTCTTCACTGTCAGAGATACGAGGCAGAGACGGATCCTGACCCAGTACAGGCTCAGTGACCACAGCCTGGCCATAGAGACTGTCTGACACAGGCAGAGCTGGCTGTCCAGAGAGGACCGGCGCTGTACTCGCTGTGAGGCAGGAGAGGTACACAGAGATACACAGAATACTCCCTGACCAGGGAAACACGCATTGACCAAATCAGCAGGTCCCCCCCGCTCTTCACACAAGTGACAGAAAAGGCTTTGGCAATACATTATATACGCCATGCCAATAAAGCACCTTGAATTGAGTTGCGAGAGACACATGGAATCACAGAGACTCACACAAAGACACAGACACAGAAAGACAGGGAGAGGCAGGCTCTGTGAGACTCTCTGCCCCTCTCTCTGGTGTTGCCCTGGCTTGTTCATTCAGTCAGTACTGGGTTCAGCTATAATTATACCCCACACCTGACAACCCCCCACCTCACCACCCACACAGTACAGTGCAGTACAGTACAACACAATACAGTTCAGTGCATTGGTATCAGTAGAGCACAGTGCATTCTGGGTTAGTTAGACAGAGCTATAACCCTCGGGAGAGAGAGATCACGTAGTGGTGGTGCCTCTCTCTCCCCTCAGGGAACAGCCAGGAGGAAGAGAGGAGGAGGAGGAGGAGTGCAATGAGGGAGACCGACTCTTACCAGGACTGCAGACAGAGACACAGGAGCTGTCGGACACACTGGAGACCAGCACAGCCTCTCTCTTGCGCTCTCACAGGCAGACAACCTGTTTGTTGTGATGGACGTGTGGACCCTGTCCCTCTCCTGTCTTATCCTCCCTCCCTCTCTCTTTCTCCCTCACTCCCTTTCACACTCTTTGTTTCTCCCGTGCACCGGCTCCCTCTCTCTCCCTCTCTCGGTGTCTGTCTCCCCTCCTCCTTTTCTCTCTCCTCCCTCCTCTCCTCTCCTCCCCTCCCCTCCCCTGTTCTCACTCTCTGATGTCTGTAGTCCCATGTAAGGAAAGGTAATATGGGAATATGGGAGTGCACAGCCTCCTCTCTCCCTCCACAGACAGCCACAATGATAGCGGATAGATCTTTACTGTAATGAACTCCACAGTGTTGTTCTCTTCTGTAATGAACTACACTCTACTGGGCTCAGCCAAACTGTGTTGTGTGTCAGTTTGATTCAGCAGAGTTTAAAAGACAAACTGACAACAGCTCATAGTTCAACAGTTTGCTGGCTAAAGGGTCTCAGCTGGGGGTGTGTGGTTTATTGTGATGTTGCATGCCATGTTTATAAACATATATATAAACAGATACACCCACACATACTCTCTGTGAGTGGACACTGCTATGAGTCACTGTGCTGTGTCTTCTACACCCCAGAAACAACACACACACATTCAAATTAACTTTATTGGGATGACATTCTAGTGTTGCCAAAGCTTACTGCAAATATAAAAACACTAAAAAAAATTAAATTGGTCCCTCTCTCAGACACACACACCTCAATGTTTTGCTTACAGACTTTTAAAAGTTTTGTTTTTTTTTCCATTCATTCCAACTTTGATTTGTTCCCCACACCCACTGTTTGTGCTCTCGGTGTCTCTCCCTCACTGTTTTATTGGTCCTGGAACTGAAACCATAGGGAAGTGGTGCCAGTATAGACAGACAGGCCGAGACAGAGAAGCAGAAAGACAGACAGTTGAACCAGATAGTTGCGAGTTATATAACCAGGGTGAACAGAAAGTGAATGAGCGTGTGCATCAGTGTTGTGCATGTGTGTCAATCTACGCATCAACGTGTGTATGTGTGTATCAGTGTTTCAGGATCATACATCTGTGGGTGTCAATTAGTGAGTGTGTGTGTGTGTGTGTGTGTGAGCGCGCGAGAGAGCGCCCTACGGAATCACAGTGAGTTTTATTAGTTTAGATGCTATACGTTTTTGGCAGTGGCCAGAGCTGTCTGTCTGTAACTCTGCTGCATCAGTGTTAACACATGTGGGGGATCTGTGAGTGTGTGAAGCTGTGTGTGTGTGTGTGTCTGTGAGAGCTGCCAGTGTTGAGATGCCATGTGGTAACAATTAGGGGCAGCTGCTGAACAATAGCTCACCTCAGCACAACAAAAGGATCAGAGCAACACACTAACAATTACACACTGACAGTCATGCTGCTGTAATTACACACTTGAAACTCCCACATGTGTATACTGACACGCTTACAGAGACGCGAGGAAACACACTGACAAACACCTTGACTCACTCACATTGAGAGGCATGTCTTCAGGTTTTCCAAAGGGGTGACAGCCGAGAATCCCTCACTCCACACACACCATCTCCCGCCTCTCCACAATCACCCTCCTGCCCATTCGTCTCTGGTCAACCCCAGTCTGCAGCTGGTAGGGGGCAAAGGTCAAAGTTCACAGAGGGGTCAGGGGTGGACCTGCTCCTGCCACCCACTCCCATTTGAACCAGACAACTGCACAAGACAAAACCCACAAGAAACTTCTGGATTTTTTTTTCCGTCTTTTAAGATTTTATTAAAATATTCTGTAGCGGATTCACCATCACAAACATGATTGTTTCTAACAGAAAACAAAACAAAATTAAAACTGAGAAATGAACAATAAAAAAACAAGCCTTCAGAGTCTAAGTTACAGGGGAAAGATTTATTTATTTCATTTTGCAGTCAGGTGTCAGAAATCAACAGTTTAATAAGTAAAAAAAAAAAAGCAAAAAAAAAAAAAAAAAAAAAAGTGTTCACACAATGTCAAAATGCACTTCCCATTCTCTAAAACTGTTCTCACCAATCAAATCGATTGATTAACAAATCAAAGATCAATCTGACCCACAGTTACCTGTGCCAAGAAAGCATGTCACCCTGTTCTGCTAAACCATCAAGTTTAATTAAGTCACTTCCCCTACAGAACAGTGGGCAGCTCTACAGGGTGCACCCCCCCCTTCCTGCATATACATTTCATTCCAATTAAATGCAGCCCTGATATACAAAAATAATAACAAGAATACAGGGTTAGCTAGGAATTTAGAAAACAGAAAATACAAAACTCCATTTCCTCAGGGTTCCACAGTTTCTATACATCATGTTACACACAGGAGAGGAGGGTGGGGGATAACAAAAGAAACCCCCCAAAAATAAACAGAAACAAAGACGGATATTAAAACAAACGCTGCACTGATCTCTTAGCCCCACATCACTTACAAAAACAAAATATGAACTACTACCACTACCACAGCAAGTAGCACGCACCCAGCCTGCAGGGAAACAGGAAGCCAGATTAAACCAGGAGAACGGAAAAAACACAGTACGAACTCAACAGAAAAAAAGACTAAGAAATTACCGTTTATGGTGCAGAAATTTCATTGAAAAAACAAAAATCAAAACAAAATGCATGAGAATTAATACAAAACGGACCACTGTACTCCCACAGTGCTGTGTGTGTGTGTGTGTGGGGGGGGGGGGGGGGGAGGGTCACTGCACAGAGACAGACAGACAGACTGACAGAGGGAGGGGTTCACCTCTGCCTATACCAGTCTCTCAAGAGTCTCCTGCCCAAACTGCTCCCCCTAACTTCAGTGTGAATGCAGCCGATTGAGCTGGATAAACGAGCCCCTTTTCGCAGTTCTGCGGTCTGCGCTGCTGCCCGCCATGGGGAACAAAACCTTCACTGACAGCAAACAATATATATATTAAAGAAAAAAAAATTAAAATAAATAATTAAACAATGCTCTTTAAAACCTCATAACTGATCCAATATCTTCTACTGGAAAAACTTAATTTTCCCCCTCTCAGCACTTCAGTGAGGGGTGAGCAGAGGGGCAGCTGGACCTCATTTACCCTGCTGAGGTCTTTAATTGCTTAATTTGAGTCATCAGGATAGGGAGTCAGAGCCCCCGTCTTAATCAGGTAGCTCACTGACGGGCTGTTAACCCCTCGAGGCCTGGAGCCACCCTGCCCTGCATCCATACCTACAGCACAGACTCGCTCCATCCAGCCACACACCGTCACTCATTCACACACACACTCACCCTCCTAATCATTATCTGTCATTTAAAAGGGGGGGACCACACACCAACATTCTGGTATTTCACAGCACTCTGCTGAACTACCCATTACTTCATTTTCTTATCATAGTTTCCTAATTTAAGAGTGTGTGTGTATATATATATATATATAAAATGTGTGTATATATTACACATACAAATTCAATACCTACTAGTTTGTTTGTTAAGATTTAAAATAAAATAATTAAAAAAAAGGCCTATAACAAATTTATATATCTTTAAAATACTAAAATATACACATTATATAACCACGCTGTGGTTCCACCCATTTCCATCACTGAATGAAAGCACTGTGGTGCTGAACCGGCCCAGTTCAGCCCTGCTGCTGCTTCCAGCGCATGAGCAGCAGGAAGGGGTGAAATTACATCAGATCACAGAGCTCTACAAGCTCAGTGCCCCCCCCAGGACAAGGGCTGTCCAGCACTGCAGTACAAACCTGCCACCCCCCCAGCACTGAGAGGGACAGAAAACCTCTGACTGCCAAATACACCCACCCTCTTCCTGAAATGGACAGAAGACAGGCAGCAGACAGCTCTGACAGACACACGCCTGCACACACACACACAGCAGGACACAGCGGTAGAGCTGGGGAAGGGAGGCAATGACATCATGAATTTATAATATATATATATATATATATATATATATATATTTTATGTTTCTCTTTTAAAGAGGATCACGAAAGTACAAAAGACAAACCCCCCCCCCAAAAAAAAAAAAAAAAAGAAAAATGATTGAGTCAAAGCCTGAGATTTCGCATTATTCATACATATTTTTATCACTGAATTTCAACGACAACGATATACCCAAAGACTGTTTTCTTATTTGTATTTAAAAGTATTTAGCATAGTCTTCTTCTGTGTTTGTATGTCAATGTTATTTCATGTTTTCAATAGGTTTTTTTTTTTGCATTTTTTTTTTTTTTTTTTTATCTTCGTATAGTAAAGACCTCTGTAGTATCTAATAAAAACTGTACAAAGAGGAAAAGACCATAGAGTACATTCAATACATCTTGACGCTGAGGTACTAGGAGAGTAGATCCCTTGTGACAGAGCAGTTACAAAGATCCGAGGGGATCTTTGGCAGTTATGTTCACAGTGAGTCAATATTCACAGACTGCGCCCCCCTGTGGCCTGGCAGGGACGTGAATGAAACAAGTGTGTCCCTGTCAGGCTGGCACAGGCCGGCCGCTCTGCTACACTGTACAGAGACGAGGCTGCAGTTCAGAGACAGAGGGAAAGAGAGGGGGATGGAGAGAAAAAGAGAGGGGGAGCCCTGACGGTAAATCAAGCCACTCAGCTGCGCAGACAGGCCCCGCTCTGCGAAGCTGGACATTCCGAGAAATGAGCAGCTGACTGCGCACAGCTCACCCTGTAGCCCTGGGGGTTGGAGAGAGACAGAGGGTGATAGAGAGAGAACAAGAAAGAGAAGCAAGAGGAGACCATTGCTTCACTGCGGAGAGCGAGCTCAACTCAGTCCACGCGCCTCTGGAAAACAGCGGCTTGCGTCAGAAGAGGACACTGCACCATCTCCTGCTCCCTCGCTCTCTCCCTCCTTCCCTTCTCATCTACACTGCCCTGATGTTTGTGGGGATCCACACACACATGCGTCAGCCCTTTAACACACACCTGGACTGCTGGAGACCTTACGGGTGGTGGGGATGGGAAACAGAAAGCTCCAATTAAGTTAAAGCAAGTGGTTAAGCACTTAATTCAATGAGGCTGGTGAGTGCAGCAGGGCTGGGATAAGGGTGGCAGCAATCAGACACTGCCCCCTGGTGGTACTGAACTGGCACAACAGCCTTGTGCAGCAGCTCACACCGCGAGCACAGGACAGCACAACGCAAAACAAATGCATTGGATTCAAGGGACTTACAGAAACCATTCTAGGCAAATTGCTTTGTATTGAGTTGTACTGCATGCCTTAAAACTATATATTTTACATATACACACATAAAAAGGTATTGCAGTTCCTTCCTGAATACCCTGTAGACTTGGCCCATCAAGAAAGAGCAGAAGGGATTGGAGGGTTTCAGGTTTAAGCAAGGAGGAGGAGAAGGAGGAGGAGGAGGAGGGAGCACAAGTGCTTTCGGGGGGGGGAAGGATGCAGTCTGAGGTTACTAGAAGGAAACCTAGGCAATAAAAATCATGCCAGCCTGACACGCACAAATCCAGAACCCAGAAATCACCAATACCTTTGGCTTCTATATTATGATTGTTATTACAGTTAGTTATTATAAAATGTTGCCAAACCAACAAAAGGGAATATAAAAATAATCAAAATAAAAATAAAGATGGAGTATCAATCTGGACTCCCCAACACTAAAGGGCACTTGTTGAGAATGACAATGAGAGGGAGAGGAGAGCACCACTCCTGCTCAGACCTGCTCAACCAGACCTTCAGACTCAATCCACAGCCACAGCAAGATCACGATAACGAGAGAGCTGCAGCCCAGTCTCCTGCTCCACATTTTGCTTATCGGGTTCCCACACCATTTTGTTTCAGTTTTTAAAACCACGAGAAACGCATAGTGCCCCCCCCCCATGCAGGGATGCACACCTGGCACCCAACAACAATCATAATAATCATGTTGTAATAACAACAATGACGACGACGACTACAACATAAGCTAAAGGAAAAGCAAACCCAACTACAAAGACCAGTAGTCTCTCTCCCCCCCCCCCTCTGCTTGGATCCAGATTTAATTATCGCATTTCCCAGAGAACCGGAGGTGTACAGCCAACACAAACCACACGCACCCCACTGAGCAGACAGCAGCCCACGGAGAGTGAGAGGAAGGGCAGACAGGAGAGAGTGAAAAGGGAGAGAGAAATGGAGAGCTGCAGGAGCAAACAACTGGGCTTGCAGGCCGCTGGGTTCTGTTGAGTTTGGAGAGAACGGTTCTGCTCTGTAGGTGCAGTTGTGTCGTGTTCTGCTGGGACAGTAGCGCACAGTTGGGTTCAGGTGGGTCAGCTGTGTGCGGCTGGGTTCTGTTCTACCGGGACAGTAGCGCACGTTGGGTTGAGGTGGGATAGCTGTGTACGACTGGGTTCCGTTCTGCCAGGCCAGCTGTGTGCGGCTGGGTTCTGTTCTACCGGGACAGTAGCGCACGTTGGGTTGAGGTGGGATAGCTGTGTACGACTGGGTTCCGTTCTACCAGGCCAGCTGTGTGCGGCTGGGTTCTGTTCTACCAGGACAGTAGCACACGTTGGGTTTGGGACACCTGCGAGTCCTGTGGGGTTCTGTCCAGCTGGCATCGATTCTGTTGCACCAAGTTTTGTTGGTATTGCTCAGTTCTGTTGGGTATTGCTGGGTCCAGTTTAGTTGGGTAGGTTCTACTGTGCTGTGCTTGGTGCTATCCGGCTGTCCTGTTGCCTTGGTTTTGTATTGCGTTACATTGTGTCATGTCGGACTTGGCAGGGCCCAAGCCATGCCCGCCCCTCCCCAGGGTAGCGGTCACTGCCGCCGTCATGCGTCCTGCAGGGCGGAATGTGACGTGGGATTGGGTCGGGGCTACGGTGGGGGCTATTGGTCAGCCGGGACGTCTCTGTCAGGCTCCGGCTTGGAGGTCTGGCCGGGGGAGGGTGTGTGGGGGGGGTGCGAGATGGGCAGGGGACCGGAGACTAGGCCCTCCACTGTGGCCCCCGCCCCTGGCAGGCTGGCACCACCCACCCCAACGGCCACCATCCCCGCAGGGAACCTAGAGGGAGGGAAGGGGGGAGAGAGAGAGAGAGAGACGGAGAGATACACAATGAGTGAGAATATGGAGATGAAGATGAAGATATTTAAGATACATCCCACCCATCTCTGCCCACACCCCCCCCGTTCCTCTCCCTCTCCCACCTGTAGGCGGCCGAGGCTCCGTTCAGCTCTGGGTGGCTGGCGGCCGGGTCCAGACTGGGCCACTGAGCTGCCGCTGCCATCAGATACTCCTTATTGACGCAATTCTTCAGAGTGTCTGGGATACGACCTGGAGGGGGAGAGAGCTGATAGTTCTATTCCTCTTACCATTCTGCCCACATCCCCCTCTCTCCCTCTCCCTCTCTGCCCAGGCATACCTGTGATGGCGCGCCGCACCTCACGTGCTGCCTCCTCCCGCGCCTCAATGGAGGCCTGCTCACTGTACCAGGCCGTGTGGGGGGTGCAGATCAAGTTGGGGGCATCCTTCAGGGCACCTAGGGAGAAACTGCACCGAGGGAGAGGGATTACTAGATGAAAGATGAAAATATCTGTAGGGAAAATAAATGACAACACAAATATAGTCCTCGCAAGAACCATGGGCAACACTCGTGATACTGCGGGCGTGGCATTATAACGAGGGTATTTAAAAAAAGTATTTAATATGGTATAAGCAGAATAGCACAGGAGCACTGTATACGTTAATGACTACGTATGTAATATGTATGTTAACTGCATGCTCTTGGTTGTTATCGAATTCAGGGTGTAGAGGCCACTAAAGCCACCGCGGGTCAGTGCAGGCGCGGGTCATGCTGGCTGACCTGAAGGGCTCGGTCTCGTGGACGTCCAGAGCGGCTCCGCGGATCCGGCCCTCCTTCAGCGCCTGGGCCAGAGCCTTCTCATCCACCAGCCCCCCCCGCGCCGTGTTCACCAGGAAGGCACCCTGACGCATCTACACACACACACACACACACAAATGTGCGAACAGAGACAAGGGCAGAGACACACATGCAGACAGAGAGAGCGAGGAAACATTACTGCAATCATGTCTGTCGATGGGTTTCGTCTCTGTTCAGTGATGCTGCATCATATTACCGAGGTGTGCTTAATGTGATCTTGGTATGAGGTTGGCGTGTGATTGCAGTGTCCTGGGTGCGTGGACGGCATGCGGTGGTCCATGGTGTGCGTTTGCGGTGTCCTTGGCGCGTGCATGTCGGAGCCCTCACCTGTTTGATGGTGAAGTCATTGACAAGGTGGTGGTTGTGCTCATTCAGGCTGCAGTGCAGGGAGACGCAGTCACTGTGAGCCAGCAGGTCCTGCAGGGTGGCCATGCGCTGAAGCCCCAGCGAGCGCTCCACGCCATCCGGAAGGTACGGGTCGTAGAAGATCACACCGAAGCCAAACGCCTTCGCACGCAGAGCCACTGCCTGGCCCACACGGCCTGGGCACATGGGCACACAGGGGGACAGGGGAGATGAGAGGTAGGAGAGTTGAGAGACAGGGAGCGCAACAGAAAAGAAAAGCACGTCAGATGCACATCCCCGTGTGTTTCCTCCTCTATACCTGCCAACCGCCCTGCCCCTCTCACTCCCTCTCACCCAGGCCGATGATTCCTAGTGTTTCTCCGCGGATGCGCGCCGCCCCCCCCGCCACCTCTCGGATCTGCTCCACGCTGCTGGCCCGGGTGCCCTCCCGCAGGGCCTGGTGCAGCCAGCTCACGCGCCGGTACAGGTTGAGCACATGGCACAGCGTGGAGTCCGCCGTCTCCTCCACCGACGACGAAGGCACATTACACACTGCAATGCCTGGGTGGGGAGAGGGTGTTAGGATTGTAGACAGAGGTGTAGGGCGAGAGAGAGACTTCTGTACATATGTAGAAGTAATTGCATTTGCAAGTAACACTCAAGGGCACCGCCATATTTCCACAGGTCAAAAGGTCAATATGACTTATTGTCATTGACAGACCTCAGGTGGAATCTTCAGCGAATGATATGCATGCTGGCATAGCTGTCCGAGATATCCGTAAAATTATGGTCTGTCATTGGGTAAAAAAAATTCTGTAGGCTGATGACAGACCACAGCAACATCCTTTCCGTTGGTCCATGCCCATGTTCTGTGCACCAGTGCACTGGATTTCTAAAGCCAGGAAGTATGCAATGTAAACAAAACTGCACTTTCTTTCCAGCAGAATCTCAGCTGTGCAGCAAAAAAACACGTCTCCATCACAAATAGTTTCCCCTGTGAATTAATACTTTGTGATTGATGCCCCAATTGAATGCTGTGCATGTTTCTACGAGAGATTATTATGGTTAGTTTCACATTCGTGTCTGCATGCACAAATCAGAATGTGTTAAAGCCTACTAACAATTTGACACATTGGATATTTCAAAACTTGTTTTTACACTAATAATGATCTGTTTACTGGTGTGGAACTTTACAGATTTGATAGTTCTCCCACTGGCGCAGGTCCCCAAACATGTCGTGCAATCATTGCATCAATGAACGCCATCTCTGTGGATATCTTATGAGCTCTGTAACTGTCCAGCTCATGCCTGCGAAACCCATTTGGTCTAATGACTGAATATCCTCATATGTAAGTTCATGCTCTTTGCAGTAAATGCATTCTTGGTCAGTTTTTTGCAGTACACATTCCCCACAAGTACACCAAATGTCTGGCGACTTCCTTGCTCGACCCTCCCAGTTTAATGTCCGTGCCGGTAGACCTTTGACCTCAAACCGAATCATCAATGTCACTCGTTATTTCCTACATTTGAACAGTCTGCCCTTAAAGGCTGATACAAATATCCATCAGTTCAATCTGAATGGGTTTCCTCATCCATATTACGCTAGTTTTGTTCATCTCAGTACTTGCCACTAGTTTCCATGTACAGCATATATACATGCATCAAAGACATGGACGCACCCAGCTCGGCCGCTGCTTTGATGTCGATGTTGTCGAAGCCGCTGCCGATGCGGACGATGACGCGCAGCCCCTTGAACTTGTCCAGGTCGTCCCGGGACAGCGTGATGGTGTGGTACATCAGAGCCCCCACCGCCTCGCTCAGCACCTGGGGGGCAGGGGGAGAGTGAGTGTGTTGCGGTTTGTGTTGTGCATCTCTTGCAGGCATACAGGGCAAATGCCCAGTGGGCCGCCGGATGGGCAGACTGTTTGGGCCAGGCCAAAGTGTTGATTGTGAATTGGGTGTACCTTCTTGTGCATCTCCTGTGAGGACTGGGCATATGTGTGAGCGTATGTATGTGTGCGTGTGTGTGTACCTACTTGTGGACCAAGTGCGTGTGTGTATGTCTTTGTGAATGAGTGTTAGAGTACCTTCTCATGTATCTCCTGTGTGGACTGGGCATCGCAGAAGGCCACCGTGGCCACATCCTTGAGGATGGGCATCTCCACAGTGCAGTCGCGCCCATCCAACAGCGCCACGAGGGGGCGCGGGTGCATCGGGCCGTTCAGGATGGGGGGGCGGATGCCTGGGGGGGGGGAGCATGGTCAGCATTGATTACCAATACAGACAAGATGTCAGTAGACAGATTGGTAGTACAGAGTAGGAGTCACTGGCTGAGCTTTGTACTAAAATGAAGGAAAATAAAAATGTATTGTAAAATTAAATTGTAAAAATTAATTGGAGTGATGAATAAGGGTTAGGTTCTGGGCTGTGAACCCAGGCTTTCATTAAGGTTGGGCAGCATTTCCCCTGAGTGGCTGGCTGAGGTGTGGCTCTGTAGGAGCCTAGCTCGACACTGTGGCACTGTCTGGGGTTCAGGCTGCTGTCGGGGCCGAGTGCGGGGTAGGACCTCCTGCTGTAACAGTAGCTACAGGGTCAGCGCACTGCTGTCTGCCCTGCAGCGCTGCGTCCATTCAGCGGGGTTATTCAGGTGTGCAGCTCGCAGGCTGCTGTGCCTACATGAAGATTTGGATGTTTAAGAAAAAAAAAAAAAAATTGTATTTTTTAAGTGGTAGTTTGCCAAAGCTCTGCCGATAATATCAATAACTTACAAGGAGACTCCAGACGCTGCTGGACAATGCCTACACCACCACTACACAAGTTCCCACGGGTGCAGCATGGCCAGACAAATGCAGTACAGTACACTAGCACGCTGCACCACAGTGCACTAGACTACATTACAACAATGCCCTGACCCCTTCTCCCCCCTCACTGCTCCCCCATCCCCCTCTCTCAAGCCAAGGCATGCTGTGGGGTGCTGGGGTGAGGGAGACTGGATTTGGTCGTGACCTAAATTCTGTGCGTCTGGAGAGCCTCCCCACCCTCCCCCCCCCCAGCCCTGAGAGAAACAATACACTCTCATACAACAAACAGTCACACAAAGAGAGAGAGAGGTGTATATTATACACACATTCACACAAACACTACAAATGCACTTTCAATCTCACTCTCACACACACCCTTTTCCCCACACTGTGCTACACAGCCCCACAATACACCACACAGCCCTAGACGAAGAAGCTGTTCTGTCCCGGTTCTGCCGAGTTGTAGATTTAAACCTACATTACCTCACTCCTCAGGACTAAAACCACTCACACACACCCCTCCCCCTGCTTAGCATGACCAGGGCCAATGTGGTCTCAATAAATAACAAGGTCAGTCCAATCCATGACTCTACAGCAATCCTACACATTAACCCGGGTCCACTCACACACAACCTGACTGACCCTACCTCCCCTCCTAGAGACAGGGATGGGTGTGGGGGGGTGTCTGTAGAGAAAGCACCCCCCTCCAGCCAGGTGCCCAGTGTCTGGGCAGAGAGATTACCACAGTGTTAAAAACAATGGGACACATGCTGCCTGCATCTCTGTCTGAAATAACATCACAGCTTGAGAGGACACTATGCAGGCCTGCAGCCCCCCACCCCTCACACTGCCACAGACACACATTGATATTTACACACTCACACACCTGACGTTACACTCATACACACAATATCCATCACAGAGGGAATAGATTAGCATGCATTTGTGACATGAGTTGTGGCCATTACGGATTTTAAATACACGTGCTGAAGTACTGATGTCACACCCGCACGGGCATACTGCATCACATGCCACCGAACAGAGGAAACGGACACGAACCAATACATTAAACACACTGGGGAATTAATAATAGTAGTGATAATGGTAGAATAAAAAGGAAATTCCATTATTTACGGCCACTCTCAAAGCTGTGACATTCCCTCAGGAAGGAGACCAGGAACACACACAAAAAAAAAAAAAAACGAAAAAGCTGGTTTATCTAGCGTCTTCTCACCAGAAACGTACGCACAGGCGCACACGCAAAGACGCAGACACTCACACACACTCTCCCTGATACAATCGAAACACAGGGGAGCAGTAGGCCTCAACACAAAGCCATTCATTCATACGGGAGACACGGTAGCCCCCAACCTCCCTCCCTCCCTCTCTCAATATCTCATTCATTCATTCCTTTACTCACTCGGTCGGTCATTCAGTCCGTCTGCTAGCAAGGCAGTAGTTCATTCTGTCCTGCTCCTTCTCTCACTCCCTCTCTTTCATTCATTCATTCATTCAGCCCCTGGACTCTGCCCACCGCCCCCTCCTCCCATTCCCTCTCATTCAGTTACTCAGTTCTCTCAGTCTATACTTCTCCTAGTGCGAGTGAGGAAGGGAGAGAGAGAGGGAGGGGGAGGGGCAGGAAAGGTTGCTGCAGTGACACACCCTACCCCCCACCAACACACACGATCTCCTACAAACACAGCGCGCGCACACACAAACCAAACAACACCCTCCCCCACCAAAGACCTTACCCAGAACCCCACCATGCTGCACAGAGAAACCACAGCAACAACGGGAGAGATATTGTGCTAACCTTGCATACCGAGACGTGTGGCCTGTGCTCCCCTGTCTCTCTCTCTCCCTGTTCCTGGACAGCGTCTGCCAGACTAGCTCAGCCGGCTGACTGCGTTTCAAACTACCCCCTCCCCCTTCCTCCTGCTCCTCCTCCTCCGCTATCCCTGCCTCCACACCCCCTCCTCCAGTGACACTACAATCACACGCGCCAGCAATACAGCCCCAGCCAATCAGCAAGCAGCTCATTAGCTGGTGAGGGGTGGAACGCTGCGTTGGGATTCCGTTTTGTTATTTGTTGTCATTTCTTAAAGGGACAGCTGGGTCATTTTCACTCAGCACAAGCCAGCTCGCACCATCCCTCCACCTTCTTCCCCTGCTCCCTTGCTTCTTTTCCCCCTTGCTCTCTCCTCTGCTCACTGTATATCCTGCATAATCATTCTCTTCATGAAATACAGTATATAGGTTTCTGCTGTACTCAAAGACAAAACACCACGTGTGTGCCATTCCTCTTCGTTTACACTGCCATTTCTGAGCAGGACCAAATGCATTGGTACATTTGATCAGGATCAGTGGTGTCATGTTTACACTGCCATTTGATCAGGATCAACTTTCAGCCGCCACAAGGGTCCTTGCATGCTAACTAGCAATAAGTCCAAACCTAAATTATATACATATATTAAATGAATCCTTTAGAACACAGAGCTATATGAAGAAAATGTATTCTAACAAGTAAAACCAAAGCACTTGCATATGTTTTCACAACCAAATACTTTAAAATACAATATTTATAGCCATTTAGTGTTCATTTTAACAGTATTTTATTTATAATCAGGGAAGTGTTCTCCTATCTGCTCCTCTGATACGCAGGGTGTTTATTGCCTGCCTTTAAAACATACGCCGCCGCAGTGCATGCCAGAACTTGAGCCGCAAGTTACACTGCAGAATCAAATGCTAGCAATGCATTTAATCTGGATGCGTACCATCTCCCTGAGAGGTGCATTTGATCCAATCGCTGAGCGTTTACACTGCCATTTCTAAGCAGGATCAAATTCTACCGATGCATTTGATCCTGCTCAGAAATGGGAGTGTAAACACACCGTTTCTCCCCCACCCACCTCGGTGTTTGTGTCTCAATCCCTCTCTGCTCCCCTGCTCCATCTTTTTCATTCATTCAGTCACCCCGCTTCACCAACTCACTCTCTGCCCCCACACCATCTCTCTCCCTGACACACACTCCCCACCCCACACCCTGATACAAGACAGACCCCCTCAAGATAAAAGAACAGGAAGGAAATAGAGATAAATGTAGGGGGGGGGGGGATGGGGAGAGAGAAGGAGAAGGAGGAACAGGCCTGTTTGGGCAATCTAAAATATATTTTGAATTGTATAATAACTGTAAAAATTCCCCATACACAGAACCACAGACCATCAGGTTTTAAAATGGGGCACAAATTACTGCCCTAACCCCTCCCTCCTATCACTGCCCTACTACCCCACTAGAAAACTACTGCCACCTGGCCCAAACACAGAAGAACTGACTGTGGGCCACTTTACCTATGATCAGCTTTCAGTCAAACTGACAAACAGACTGCAATTATTACATTCAGTAATAATTATATTGGAAACAATAGTAGTAATAATTAATGACAGCAATGATAGTAACTGATAGCAATAATGATCATAATGACAGATAGGGCAAGAGAAACATGCAGATAGCAAGACAGACGTATATTGTGTCTGGGGTCACTCACCCTCACAGATGCGGTCCAGTCTCTGTCGCTTCACTTTGTGTTTGTCCATTAGAGCCATCGACTGGGAGCCACACGGTCAGCCAGCGCAGCGCGCACACACAGACACTCACACACTCAGTGACACAGTGACATAAACACACATATACACACACACAAACAGCCCTCACGGTACTATACTACACGCTGTCCCACAGACAGTGTGCACACACACACGCACAATCACTCACTCACTCCACTCTGTCTGTGAGGGAGAGAGAGAGAGAGTACAACATACATCAGCTCAACTGTCAAAGAGAGGGGGAGAGCGAGAGAGAGAGAGGGAGGGAGCGTGTTTAGTACTCACCTATGAAGTTATCTGGTCACTGTCTCTGTGGGTCACTCCACTCTCTCCATACTGCGTCTGACCGCCAGAGTTACCTGAGAGAGTGAGGGAGGGATGTAAATTAGACATCGAACCCAAGGTCAATAACAGGACTCTGACACCCTGCTACCCACTCTGTAAGGTTAAGGGAAGGATCACGGACTGGACTGCTGCAGAGCCACTGACTAGACTGGAATGGTTCAGTGAAATGCGAAAGAGACAAATACACAAAGCATACAAATGACTGAACACTTAGACAACATGCGTGCTATAAATCAAATCATTGCCCAGTAAAGCAAGAACACCTAGCTCAAGATATTGCGCAGAAACCACACCATAATAACATGAGACTATAAACCTGGGGCCATTCACATAAATAGACTTGGTCTTTGTCTTAGTATAATTACAAGCAATGCTAAGGATAGACACTCCGTTAAACCCATTAAAGTGTCTTTCCTTAGACTGGTCTGTCTTAATCACACAACGTACTCTGGGATTTTTTAGACGCATGAAGATAGGAAAAACATAGCTGACACTTCCTTAAAACAGCAACAATCCCAGTTAACTGACAATCTATTACAGTCTTGAAATATAATGCAGTAACGCACTCAAACACAAAGCATTTGCTAAAATGAAAATTAACAGTATCAACCTGCTTTGTGTGCAGTCTGTAGAAGACGAGCAGAAACTATGGAAGCATATGCTAATATAGGAGGAAACATGCTCATGCTGGAACAGGCAGAGTTCCTCATCCAGGGTGACTTACAGGATACAAGAGCAAAACAATATTGTAAATAAAATTACAATATTGGGAATAATACAAATTACAATTTCAAAATTACTGGTAAAATATACAGTCGGTTACTGAAATTTTTGGGCGGGGGTCTCAAGGTTTTAGGGAAGTGTGGGTGAGCCAATGGGAGGCTCCACCTGACAGCATCAGCGACAGTGTCTCTAGACTCAGGCCATCAGTTTCAATGGAAAGAGAGACTTAATTGCTAAATTAGTCTGTGGGATGGGAGGCTAACTTTTCAGGCTTAGTCTTAATTTTTATGCAACTAACTTACATTAGACTAGTCTATCAAATTAAGACTTGTCTAATATAGTTTTATGCATGCCAGGTCTAATAATAAGCTATATTTGCGATTATGAGCATTAATGTTATGATGACCAAAACTAAATTTGCATTCAGGGTGCGGACAAAAGACATGACAAATTTCTTGGATCCAAGCAAGGAGAGAGCCTGACCACTTTTCTAAATCTTTTTTTTTTTTTTTTTTTTTAATCGCTTCTTCTGCAGGTTCTCACTCTCAGAGACGTTATTTTTAGTTGGGAGAGTCTGCGTGTGTGCCCGCGATTGGCAGATCCCCCCGACAGACCCAGAGAGTGGAGGACTCGAGGACGGGGAGGAAGGAAGCACCTGCAGAGATCGAGCTCGCCTGAAGAGGGGAGGGGGAAGAGAGAAAGGGGGACGAAAATAGCGGCAGAGAGATACGGGGTGTGTGTGTGTGTGTGTGTGTGTGTGTGGAGAGAGAGAGAGAGTACAGAAACACAGCTGCACACTCAGAGATTAGCTTTTTAATTTTAATCTATTCATTTCTCATTACTGTTTATCTCTGGTTCTGTTCATGTATTATAATGTATTATATATACACTTGTATAAATGTAGATCTAAACTTTGTTTTGTTTACCTCCCCCTACATTATTATTCCAGTTTCTATTGATCATCTGTAGCTCCTTTTGCAAGGCTTTGACAATACAATATTATGGTATGCCAATAAAGCACAATGAATTGAATAGGGGGATGAAAATAGTGCAGAGATGAGAGGAAGTGAGGGGAGAGAGTGAGATGGCAGTCACAGCTGCACAACCCTCCCCCTAACTCTCACTCACTGTGGTCATTGTGGTGGGAGTATGAAATAACCTGTACATCTCTGTCCACGACCAGGGCTGCAGACCCTGCTGTACTGGACTCTCTCTCTCTCCAGGACCAGGCACCGTGCTGAGCTGTAGCCCTTATTATTTCGACAACACAAACATCTTAATAGTCAGTGTGCATGAAGTAAAACGCCAAGATATTAACGTGCAAACTATATTAGTCCAAAATAATGTAAAATCAGCGTGTGTGTCAATATGTGAGATTATATATTTATTTTAAATGAGTAATAACTTTACACGACAAACCCAAACCGCACACACAACAGTGCTGGACTGGACCCGAGAGAGAAATGACCCGGTTTCTGCATCACATCAGCACTGAATACGTACAGTGGCATACAGTCGCCCTGAACAACAATATTCACAGACGCGCTACAATAATTAGTCAGCGAACGATATTTGTTATGACACGCAAATGTGAGAAAGTCCAACTTCAAATTGTGATCTGAACCTGAAACAAAAAAATCGCCCGTCTCCATTTTCCATATTGATATTACACGGCAATGCTTATGAATATGAAACCGGTGCAACAGACAGACAGAAGGACCGAGAGACAGGCTGCAGCGTGCAACACTACCCGAGAGTAAGTCACCGATTGCCGCAAAACAAATAAAGTGGCGTCCAACAGGGCGACTACAGCAGACGAGCAACACGATGGACGCACGACCGCAGCAGTGAAACTTGAACTGAACAACCGCGGAAAGTTCACTGAAAACGACCCCCTCCTCCGCTAACAGCGCAACGTGCGATTCACAGCCCAAAGAGGAAGAGGTTTGCAAGCCCCCCGGTACAGTGCACGGCACCCCGGCCAGCACCGTTAAAACTCGGGCTATATCTGCCTCCTTTTCTGCCCGGGACCTAACTTTAAAAGCCCGTCAGCGGCCCTCTTCCCAACAGTGGCGATTTAATCCTAATTTTGAGCAACTCGTATTGGCCTCAGTAACACCACCGACCCGCTTCCCTCTCCCTCCCTCACTAAACTGATTTTAAAAGTCCGCCATAAATATTCACCTGCGGTAACTCCGTGTGCAACATAAACAAGTTTAAACAAGTTCAAACAATCGCAAAGACCGTTAAAAGTTCGCTAGGCGCCGTGCTCCGTGGCCGGCCATGTGTAACTGCCAGTGGGCGCCGTTTCGTTTTCACAGTGGCGCAAAAAAGCAGACTTTTTTTTCCTTTCTGTTTTTTTTCAAACCCGAATGGCGGAGCTCCCACTACTTGGAGGCCCCCTCGTCCTCCCCTCTGACCCCGCTCGCCCCGGGGGTATCCAGCCCCCGCGGGTGGTACTACGCGAGTCCGGTGCGGCGCTTACCCGCTGAAGGCCGCTGTGGTTTCGGACGGGACGGTGGTGACTCGGGTCGCAATGGGCCTCCTCTCTCCGGATCGCCATGGAGAGGAAAAAAAGAAAAAGAAACGAGGAAGCGGCGCAGTTCACAGGGTCAGGGCGCTGCCGACGAGCACGTCTCCCGGAAAGAGCGGAGCTCGCAGGGTCACGGCGGGCTGGACTAGCGATAGAGGGGCGCCTATAGGCCACCCTGGGTACTGCAGGTTACAATTCAATGATCATGGTGTTAGTACTGTATATATTTATTTAATGTATGTGTTTATGTATTTAATTTATTTGAATAATAATAGGAAGGCAGAATACTATTGTTTTAATAAGATGGAAGTTGTATTAATTAAATAACTGATACACTAGCTGGCTGAGTGACTGACACACTGGCTCTCTGGGATCCTTCATTATGATGCATCTCATGCATTGAAAGAGAGAGAGCCACTGGAGAGGGAGAGCTGCAGGTGATTGCTTGTCCCCTAGGGGGCACTGTGACAAATGTTTCACTATAAAACTGAACTCACTGTCCGGGTACTGAGCACTATGTTGTGTACTGTATTTGCTGTACCATACAGTCTTATGGCTTGATACTGTACATTGGAGTAGTGCAGCTGTGCTCTACTGTACTGTCAGAGTACTATATTGTTTTGTAGTGTCTCTGTACTACACTGTAGTGTAGAGTAACTGTGTTGGACATTGGTGTAGTATGACTATATTATCCAAATACAGTGTGTGGGGGTACTGTGCTGTGTGTGTTACTATGAGGTGCTAAACAGAACACTGTCTTCTTCTGTAATTCATTTCCTATTATTTGATTTTTCATATTGATCTTTGATTTACCATATTTTACAATAAAAGAGGTTTCATGGTTGAGCAGACCATGCACAGAACCAAAACACAAGAGATATATATAGAGAGAGAGCTCCCCACTGCTCCTGTGTGGCAAGGAGGAGCGGGGCCCAGCGACCTGCCCTGACCACAGCCAGTGGGACAGGAGCCCAGCTGAGGGCCTGGACCAAGAGCTCTGCACACACCTGCTCCAGCTGCACAGGAGCGCCACCTATAACAGTTGCAGGACTGATCTGGGCCATTCCCACTGCTGCTCACTGTGCACAAGAGAGCCCTGTAGTCCTGGGCCTGCCTCAGACACAGCAGCCCAGACTCACACTGCCACACAGCCCTGCAAAGCCAAGAGACAGCGCCCCCAGCACCCTGGCACAGCGGCTCAGTGGCCGGAGCCACAGACCCCGATATCACCCTGGTCACCTGGGAAATCTGAACGCATCTACAGCCTGGATCAGAACCACACAGTAAAGGACCCCGAACTCAAACCGATCCTGACCGGTATAGACCGAGCCGCCGCAGCCTGGGGACAGAGACAGACTGGCACTGGCATAAGAGGAAGCCCAGAGAGGAGAGGGTGTGTGGGTAGGCAGCCAGACCCATACAGAGGCACAGACACATATACACCCTGCCTTCCCCCTCCATCCCTAGACCAAAAAAAACAGTCCACCACCATTTTATTTCTTGTAAAATTAATCTCTAATAAACTTTATTTGTACACAAACTGTGTTAAGAGAGGGGGAAATGCCATCTTGTAACACGTTGAAAAAAACAAAAAACGACAACAACAAAATCATTATCTTCCCAAAAATACAAAACAACAGTCCTTACTCTCTCTCCCCCCCCGACTGGTCTATCATACTCTCGCATACCTTCTCTATGTTGCTGTCGGTGTGTCAAGTGAAGGTCTGACCTAGGGCACCCCCCTCCCCAGGCAGAGCAGTCCGCGCAGTGCACCCCCCCAAGGCGTAACCACTGTCCAGAGTGCGAGTCCAGCATCCAGATTCCTTTACCCCCCCCCCCCCGTTTGTTTTTTGTTACCAAGCAAAGTTAGAAAACTTCCAGTGTTGCTGCAAAATATAAAAATATATAGTAAGATAACTAAAATAATATAGAACAGACCAGAAATAGAACAGCCAGGCTACACGTTCAGCTTCCTTTTGTTGTCTTCCTTTTTCAGATAAAAATAAATAAAATGAAAAAGTGACTTTATGGTTTTTGTTTTCTTGTTAAGGCTTCAGCTGATTCTGGTGTAGGTGTAGACACACAGAGCGCTGAGCGCAGTGTGAGCACACTGACACAAACTGAAAGACCAAAAGAACAGAGTGTATGAACAACAGCGAGAGAGAGAGATAGATAGAGACCAGAAATAAAGAATACAAAAAAACAAAAAAACTCAGTTCATGAAGATTTATCTCATCCCCATCCAAAGAGGTCGATCATTTACGAGAGAGAGAGAGAGAGAGAGAGAGAGAGAGAGAGATCCTGGAATGCACTGAGTCACAGAGACTATGTCCGTGGCTACCTGCATTAATTATTATTATTGTTATTATTATTGTTATTCTCGTCATTATGACAACCCCAGGGCCCCGGGGAGGGCGGCTGTGTTCCTGAGAGCTCTCCCGGGAGGGGGGTGAAAGGTCAGGGATCGTGTGAGTTAGCGCCTGTTAATTCTCCTCTATGAGGGTCAAGTCCAGCTCAGTGCAGTCCCTCTGAAACACACCCAGCAGCTGCCCATCACTGCCACTCTTCCTCTCCTCATCCTCCTCTTCCTCATCCTCATCCTCCTCCTCCTCCTCCTCCTCACTCTCACTCAGTGTCTCAATGCCAATTCTAAGCCCCTCCTCAGGGGAGGGAGTGTGTTGTCCCTGCCGGGCCTCCTGGCTCAGGCACGCCCCCCCCCAGCACCCGCACACGCCTTCGCCCCAGCCCCGGCCTGGACAGCAGAGCGGCTCACTGCTGCGGGTCTGAGAGGGAAAGAGAGAGAGAGAGAGAGAGTTAATACATGCAGACAACTGACTGGACACTACAGTACCATGTCACTGTACTGGGAGAACCAGGCTGAAAGTAAAGCTATTTAACATACATATACAGACGGGTGACAAATTAAAGGAAAAACCTGAATAAATTAGTGGAGGGACATAACAAATGCAGATGCCTCCAAACAGGGGTATTTCATGATACAATTAAGCAATTAACATCCTATCATGCTCTGTGGCATGTATAAAAATGCTGAGCAGGCCCAGTTGTCCTCGATTTTGGATCAAGATGGCAAGAGGAAAGGATCTAAGTGACTTTGAAAGAGGGGGCATTGTTGGGGCACGAATGGCAGGAGCTTCAGTCACAAAGACACTCAACTGGCTAGCGTTCTCGACAAGTGGACTAGTACATGTGTAGCAACACCAAGAGAACGGTACAGGCCCGACAGCTGGACCCCTACAGTCAGGGGGTCCGGAGGCTCCGTTATGCTGTGGGGGGCATTTTCCTGGCATGGTTTGGGTCCACTTGTACCCTTAGAGGGAAGGGTCACTGCAAATCATTACAGTTATTCTGAGTGATCACCTTTACCCTATGATGAAACATTTCTATCCTGATGGGAGTGGTCTCTTCCAGGATGACAATGCCCCATCCACAGGGCACGAGGGCTCACTGAATGGTTTGATATGAATCATATATAGGAAACAGAGGGTGTCAATTAGAGGAGTTGCTTCTAACTGGAGTGAGGTTGTTAGTGGAGTTCCATAGGGATCAGTATTGGGTCCTTTGCTGTTTCTAATCAATATTAATGATCTGGACGCTGGGATAGTTAGCAAACCTGTCAAATTTGCAGATGATACTAAAATAGGTGGCTCAGCAGAGCAGCACAGGCAGCACAGGCTATTCAAAGGGACTTAGATAATATTCAGTTGTGGGCCGACACCTGGCAGATGAAATTCAATGTGGACAAGTGCAAGGTATTACATGCAGGTAAAATTTTCCACTGTAATTACACTATGGGAGGAATAGAACTAGATGAAGTAACGCATGAGAAAGACCTAGGACTATGTGGACTCCTCACTTTCTCCATACAAACAATGTGGGGAAGCAATAAAAAAAGGCAAACAGAGTGTTAGGGTATATTGTCAAAAGTGTAGAATTTAAAACAAGGGCAGTGATGTTCAGACTGTACAATGCACTAGTTAGAGCTCATCTGGATATAGGGAATATATTTTGGAAGAATGGTGTTCATCCCTCCAGTCCAGAGACTCGTAGAATCTGTACCAAGAGCATTGAAGCTGTTCTGGCGGCTCTTGGTGGCCCAACACCTTACTGAGACACTTTATGTTGGGTTTTCCATTAATTTGTCACCCGTCTGTAGATTTTTTTCTTTCATATTTTATTGTGTTTATTTAAATTCTTTGCGGTATCTGTAAATGCTATAGCAACACTTAAACTTGCCGTACCAATAAAGCTCATTTTGACTCAATAGTGCACACTCTCACATACTCCCGTACCTGCTCCTGCACACGCTATCACCCCCCCCACCCCACCCCACCCCACCCCACCCTCACTCCCTCTCCCTGACCTGTGCCATCTTGCTGAAGTCCAGGCAGGGCCGCAGTGCGCAGTGCAGCTGTCCATCTGCGTCCCTGCGCCTCTTCACCCCTGGTCTGCGCAGGTGCAGGTAGCAAGGTTGCGACTGGCTGCGTGGGCGGGGAAGGGTGCTGCGTGCTGAGGAGGGTGAGGGCGGGGGGGGGTTGTACAGCAGTGGAGGGGGCGGGGGTGGGGGGGGCGCCTGCAGGAGGCGGGAGGCGTCTTCCTGGATGTGCACTGGAGAGAGGGAGAACCGCCGGCGGCAGGAGGATGAGGGGGAGGGCGAGGGCAGCGAGGAGGGGGCGGGAGGCGGCAGCGGGAAGGGGGCATAGAACAGTGGGGAGGAGGAGGCGCTGGTGGTTGAGGGGGGAGAGGGGAAGAAGCAGCAGCAGCCGTGGGGAGCCCCTGCCACGCCACCCCCATCCCGCCCCCCCAGCACCCCACCCTCGGTGTCCCAGACCGGGGCACCCCAGGGCAGGGGGGAGTCCGGGGAGGAGAGGGCCAGGCTATGGAAAGGGGGGGAGTACAGGGCAGCTCCAGGGGGGGCCCCCTGCCCCCGCTGGGCCCCCACCCCCCCCTGCAGTGGACAGGACGCCCCTCGGCGCCCCTTCACTGGAGTCCAGATCTTTGACCCCAGGGGCTGCCAAGCCAGGGAGGGTGGGAGCGGGGGAGGGCAGCTGGACAGGTCCTCGGGCACGGACAGCGAACGGCAGTGGCGCTTGGGGGGCGGGGGCGGGGGCGGGGGTGGGGGTGGGGGCAGGAGGGGCAGAGGGAGGGGGCTGCGGTGGTTGCTGAGGCAGGAGAGGTCCGTCGTCGAGGAAGAGGAGGCGAGGCCGGCGCCGCTGTGGTTGTTGTTGTTGCGGTTCCCGGGCAGCGGGAGGCAGTGGGTGGAGACGCAGAGGCTGCGGGCGGTGGCGGTAGCACCAGAGGTGGTGCTGTTGTTGTTGTGGTCGTTGCCGCCAGTTACAGACGCCACTGGGATTGCAGGGAGGGGGAGGCTGTTGCCAGGAGATGGGAGGAAACTGGGGTCGTCTTGAAGGGGGCTGGGCTGGGGGGGGGCAGAGCGCCAACAACTGTCATCTACAGAGAGAGAGGGAGAGAGAGAGAAAAGGTGATATATTTGCATGCTTTATTGACATTAGAAAAGTATTTGATTCAACCTCGCATCAAGGACTGTTCTACAAGCTCCTTCACAGCAGTGCAGGGGTAACGTCTATGACATTATCAAGTAAATGTACTCGGAGAACAAATGCAGAGTGAAAATTGGCAACAAAAGATCAGAGGGGTGAAACAGGTCTGCAGCCTGAGTGGAAAAGCTTGTGTTTCTACCCAATGAAAGCACACCCCTCTGAAATGGCAATGCCCTTTCTTAGAGATCAAGGATAATTTTTAATTAGATCAGCTTTTCATAGGGAACGAGTACTGAGAGATCGCCAAGATAATTTGCATTATTCACATGTTTTCCTATTTGAGCACTATAGATTCAATCGGCAAGGTATAATTTACCTAATAAATCTACTTGAGTGGTACATTACCAAACCACCCGGCCCGCGCAGCTGTGCTTAGACAGTAACACAGACTATCTATGCAGGGCTGTGCTTTTTTTGCAAGTGGCACATTCCTATACTCAGTTCAAAATATCAGCAAAGCTGCTGCTACGAGGCTATATGCAATTTAATGAATATGTAATCCTATTATTATAGTTTTATAGACTACATTATTATGCAGAGATCCACAAAGTTATTGGTGCTGTACAGTCAGATCCACATCAAGGCACCTCGGGACCAAATGATTTCCTGTTCACAAAATCTGACTCATTTCACAACATTAATGTACAGGTGCTTATGACGTTAATGAGAATTCTAATGACAATTATACCATGTCTGTGCTAGACAGTAGGGTATCAGATTTTGATCATCCATGACTTGACCTCAGTTATTCCCATATGATTTATGACTGCACCTGCCTCATTTCAAGTATTGAAGCCAAGTGGCCAGGCTCTGGGCACAACTCAAGAATATTCAGTGTCTACATTTTCTCAGAGATTTGAGGAAGGTTTAGGAAATTCTTATTTGTCAGAAATCATCGCTTACATATTTGTTTTATGAAGTCACTATGATGGGATAATTTCCTGTTAATTTGGCTAAAAAGGCCAAGTAACCATTTATATAAGACAGACTAATTTGTACAACATAATACTGAAGTATTATACATTTTAAAAAGAACAATAGCAAAATATGAAAACAATAGAGAGCCAACGATTCTGATGCAGCAAACTCTCAGTCCATGTTATATTCCATAACTACAAAAATTGCAGATTTAAATTGGATGCGTGTGAAATTATAATGGGGTAAATACAGCCTGTGTAATAAAAAATATATATACATTTATAATGAAGCGATTTTTGCAATGCTTCCTTTCTGGACTTTGTGGCGGCGGCGGCAGCAGCAGCAGCACTGTTGCATTTAGCTGCAAAACCGTCTTTATATTCTTCAAAATTTTCCATTGCTCCATCAGGCTGACAAGTTGCTCCCTGTTTTGACATCATCTCATGCGGATCAGTGTTTCTGTGCTCCGCAATCCTCCCTTGCGAGGCAGCAGGAGTTCACGCAAGCACCTGGATTTCTTAAGTTGGGATCCAGTTAACGAGACAAGTTTAGCCTCTATTCAGCTTCGAGGAATGGACATAGCCTGACTTAAATTATCGGATTATAGTTTCTCAATTGATTTGACACATTTTCTGAAACAAACTTAACATTCTTCAAAACTCTACAATCCTCACATCACGTGGTACATTCAGCACAACACTATTTCACCTGCAAAAGGCAATACCTCAATCAAAATAATTAACTCATGTTTCAAATGTAAATAAATGAATAGATCAGTCACCAAAACAAAAGATTCCTTTATCATTGCTTAATCCAAGACAGTCAAAATGCCAAGACATAGTCAAATGACAGTGTGATAGTTGCCCACTATAAAATACTGTCAAATTTCGAACTTTTTTATGTAGCCAACTGAATAGTATTGCCGTCAAAAAGTCATGGCAGACACTGTAACTTCAACAAAACATTTATTTATACATTTATCAATACTGTATGTAGCTACCTTTACAGCAAACAGAACATAAACAAGCTTGTACAGCACATAAATATACAACAGCAAAATAATATAAATTAGGATCTACAGTATATGTAAAAGAAAACAGAAAATATGCTGCAAGTTCAGTTTCATGGGTCATGGGACAACCTACAACGCAACATATGCGAGGCTGTCTTTTCCTTGTCCTCTGTACCCCCCTCTCCCCCTCACCACACCCTCTAATGCCCCTTCCTCCTGCACCAGCAGGCCCTTGCCCCTGTCTGTCTCCCTCCTGCCTGTTCCATATTCTACAATTGTAAAATTCAATCTTGCCCTTGCATTATAAATGTGTTTGAGAACTGATAGGTTATGAGTTGCACCTGTAAGCTAAATTTGACAGCATATGCAATTGGTTGCAAAATGTAATATTTCCCCATCTAGCCTAAGTCAATCCATCTGACAACTATTACAACAATACCACATAACTGCTCTTAAACATATATTAGATAGACAAGTTATTGTGACTGCTGGTTGTAAGCATGTAAGGATTTACACAATAAACGTGTATAATTCCATGCAAGAGTAATATCATTCAACAGAAAATGAATGTAAACTATTTTGATCAGCAAGGTTTTCTCAATGCATTTTGTGTGAAAGCAACGAGAAATGACTATAGTCATGTGAACAAATGACCTAATGGTGTGGAGTATTTCATACACTGTTTGACAAAGTTTGATAGTCATTCGACCATTGTGCCAAAGTGATTGAGAAAAACTAATTGAATCTGGCTAACGTCTGGTTAGCCTGAATTAGTTAAACCAGGTAAGAGGAACAACTGGGACAAATGCCCAATCGAGACTCCATATGGAGTTTTGTAAAAAAAAAAATTGTGCAAAACCACAGATGCACCCCAAATAATGCATGCAGAGCTGAACTGGGAGTTCTCCCATTAATTATCCCAATCCAGAAGAGAGCAGCCGAATATTGGCCCACCTGAATCAGGCCGACACACAGCCCTGATGAGTAACACGCTCTCCCCAGAGATAGACCCCTGGGCAGCTCATACTGGCACTGCCACTCGGCACTGAGAACAGAGACACTGTACAAAACCCAACCCACTACACACACATTGACACAAATCTAAAAAATATAGACATTGGAAATTGGAAAAGTTATATTGCATCACAAAGGAGTCATCAGCCCTGAGTAGACAATTCCAAATGGCAGATTTAATAAAGATTAAAAACGCAAAAGAAAGACCAATGCGGACAGTACAGACTTAGTGACCACAGCAACTTCCTGCTGTCCTGTTTCAAATGCAAACACATGTGGGAGATACTCATGCCTGAATTTAAGAACCATATACCAGAATTTAACCTCCTGTCTGACCACAGTAAAATCCCCATCCTACTGGCAGAGGAGGAGCTGACCACCAGTTCAGCAGCAAAGTATGAATCTGCCTGCCAGAGTGTGAGGGACAGGGGGTCAACACCCTGCCTGCCTCCAGCACACTGGCACTGTCAGAGGGAGGGAAGGAGTGCAGATTATTTATTTAAAAACAAAAGGTCTAAATATTTGTTCTACAATATTTTTCAGTGTTGCTTTGGCAACACCACAGCATCATGCCAATAAAGCTTATTTGAATTTGAGGGAGAGGCAGGGGGAGGAATAGCACAAAGGGGAGAGAGGCAGAAGGGATGAAGTAGAGGGGGGTATAGGAAGAGGGAGAGATGAGGGGAACAAATGAAGATTCACAAAGAGAAGGAGAGAGAGTAGACAGAGGAAGAGAAAATGTGGACACTTTTCAATACACTGCTTCCTTAGAGAACACACTGACACGCACACACCCTGCACTATAACACTCACACAGCATGACCACACACCCTGCACTACCTCATACAATTATACCCTGCACTACTACTACACACACACACACACACACACACACCCTGCACGAGAGAGAGAGAGAGAGAGATGAACAGAGATGGTGACCCGTACCTGGCATCAGGCCATAGGTGTTCCAGCAGACAGCATGGCCGGAGGGGTCAGGCACTGACTGAAACGCAGAGACACAGCGGTCAGTATGGCCCACACACTGACCACTGACACACAAACACAGACACAGAAACACGGTTACGTACACACCCCCTCACACGCACCAGGCTCAGTGTGTGGGAGATGCGATGTGCGTGGTCGTCCAGGCTCTGATTCTGCAGCTGCTCTGTGATGAGGGTCACCATGGCGGTGGGGGTGTGGGGAGGGGAGCTGGGGGGGCGTGGGTCGGTCTGCCTGTGTCGATCTGTCTGTCCGTCAGTCTGCGAGCACGGCACTGGCTCCGCCCCCTCCTCTGGGCCAGGCCGGCCCCCACCTTACTGACACACTGACATCACTGAGGGATCGGCATCACTATAGCCTGAGAGAGGAGAGAGAGAAATATGATCATTGTACACACTATTATTCATTATTCGTTTTCTTGTTACTGTGTTTGATTTAAAAAAAAGTTAATGCATGCATATTATTTTTAATGTCATTTTAGAAAACGGGATTTATTTTATTTTTCCATATATATGTAATGTTTCATTGCTTTGGCAACACTGCAAATTCGTCAGGACAGCGAGAGAGCTGTACAATTGTAAAGTCAAGTCACACCCTCACACTTCACACACACGCACTCACACATGATCATCACTGCTGTAAAAAACAACTGCACACCACACTGGATAAAAGCAGGTTACCCCGTGGAAGAAGCATCAAATACACCAACACTTTTTGCAAATGTAAATGTACTGATCACACGACCAAATCGAGACCCGAGATCGGAACCGCGACCTTCACACGGGCCGGCCCGGAGACGGGTCTAGCCGGTTACCTTAGTTACAGAGGGAGGGAGAGAGAGAGAGAGAGAGAGAGACGTATATAGAATTGCCGAGAAGGCCCTGTTATGGTCTAATGTAATTAAACGTCATAAGCATTCTCTTAACCAAAACACACTCACTCACTCACTCAGACAGACAGACACGCACACACGTGTAGACCGGGCACAGACGCACAGCCGGGCAGGACAGCAGCGCCCCAATGCCGCCACACGAAGCTAATCGATATCGCTATTTATAGCCGCCGCGCATTCATTCCCACCCTGTAACCGAGCGAGCGGCGCAGCCCGATCACAGCCATGGCGGGGTCAATGCCTTACCCGTGTGCGCTCACACAACATGCACACTATACACCCGTGTGCGCTCACACGTACACAGTACCAGACTCCCCGACCATTTATACACCCGTGTGTGCACACAACATAAACAATGTCCGTCTGTGCCTCTATACGCACACACCCGGCGTACAGAGGCTCTACAGGGTGTGCGCCAACACTGCTGCATCCCAGCCGACAGCAGGAAAACAAACCACAACTGGATCCGTATCCTTGTGAGCCACAGTAACAAACCGCCTCACCGTCTTGCGATTGTCAGTCATGTTCCTCCCCAGGGCCGAGGCTCAGAAACCCCCCTGTCGCAGCGTGTGGATCATTAGCGCCACACACACACAGACACACACACACACACACACACACACAGACACACACACAGACACACACACAGACACACACACAGACACACACACAGACACACAGACACACAGACACACACACAGACACACACAGACACACAGACTCACACACACACAGACAGACACACAGACACACACACACACACAGACACACAGACACACACACACACACAGACACACAGACTCACACACACACACACACACACAGACACACACACAGACACACACAGACACACAGACACACACACACACACAGACACACAGACTCACACACACACACACACACACAGACACACACACAGACACACACAGACACACAGACTCACACACACACACACACACACAGACACACACACAGACAGACTCACACACACACACACACACACAGACACACACACACACACACACACGAACGCCTTTACAAACTGCAGACAGGGGCTCAGGACCCGATCTTTAGGACTACACACTCGTGAACATGTCGGTCAAAGTGAGTTCACCGCCTGCGGCCGGGCCGGGCCGGGCCGGGCCGGGTCGGGTCGGGTCGGGTCGGGTCGGGTCGGTTCGGTTCGGTGTCGGCAGGCAGCGAGAGCGCGCGTCCGCATTTACCTGCCCGAAGCGTCTCCTTAGCAACCGAGAGGAGCACGGAGCAAGCGCAGGCCTCGCACGCTCCTTAAATAGCGCCGGGACGGACCAAGTCAGAGGGGGGGCTCCCCTCGGGCTGCTCCTAAATCAAAGCGCACATTGCCTTGCACGATTAAAAACATATATGAAATGTATTAACTAGAAGTAATATGGTCCATGTTTGCGGTTTCTCGAGTGTCGTGTCGTTTCCTTTCCCTGCGATTAAGTTGAGATTCCTACTGTCACTACCCAAAACACAGTTCGTTCGCCCAAGATGAGCGACAGGAACTGGAAGAAAATGTCGGGGGGCGACATTTAACAGTCTTAAACGTCGGACGTCGACGCGTATTTATAGCTTAATGTTTTTTATAATTAATATAATGGACCACTTATAGTGTAAATATGTTGACATTTTGTGTGGATTTGTGCACCAATTGTGCAGTTCCTGGCCTTTTATCCATAACCCCAACATCACCCCCATGTTCAAGTGGGGGGTAAAATAATAAATGTTTGGGCCGATTGGAAAAAATAAGAGCGCTGGAATTCTGGGTAATGTGGTTTGAAGGAGCCGTAGCCCGGTGTGTAGTTTTGCCAAAGTCACCGTAAAATCACAGATGTGTGGAACTTCAAACGTCATATCCGACAGAGAATATCCTAGTAAGGAAAGCCGAGCCGCCGCCCGGCACAGGAGCACAGCGAGCCCCGCCGGAGCCGCACTTCCCCGCACAGCTACACATTCAAAGCACAACGGCATCCTCGCCCAAAGTCAAAGTAACTACTTCCTCAAGACCCCTTTCACCCAAACCCCCCGCAGCAGCTTCTCACTTCCAAACACTTGTTAAAATAAAGTCTTTGAGACAGCCATTGCAGATTCCTTGATTTTAGTTACAAGTTTTATTACACTGCTTACAATGGAACTCAAGGGCCCCAACAGCTGAGGGCAGGAAAGACAAAACAGAAAGAGGAGAAAACAGCACAGGGGAAAAAAAAGGCAGTGGATTTCTCACCCTCTTCATTGGCGTCCGTTTTTACAAAAACGAGGAAAGAGGCTGAGCCTAGGGTTGCAGGGAGAGAGGGACCGGGCTGTGTGGACAGTGACTGGCTGGGGCAGGGCTGCGAGTGAAGAGACTGGACATTGTGAGGCTGTGGTCAGCTGAGCCCTCTCTGTACTGACCATCCAGTCTGCCTGTGGAGTGGAAACCAAAGCCCTGCAGAGTTGGGTGTAGAGTGCAGGTGCTGGGATGGGTGTAGAGAGAAACGCCCACAGACTAACAGTAGGGCTGTGTGATTTACATTTTCCAGTGTTATTGTCAATGTGCTGGCACAGTGTGGAGAGTCCAACAGAACAGGAATACATTAAACAGCTGTGCGACTGTGTGACAAGGGGTGTGCAGTCAGAACCCATATCAAGTATGAACAGTTGCTATGGTACAGGATGGGCCAGTGTCCAGGGGGACTGGTCAGTGTGGCCAATACAGTGTCCAGGGGGACTGGTCAGTGAAATGTCCAGGGGGACTGGTCAGTGTGGCCAGTGCAGTGTCCAGGGGGACTGGTCAGTGTCCATGAGATGGCACAGCCAGTCCAGCAGGTTGTCATCCATGGGCAGCTGGCCGGCGCAGGAGCAGGACAGAGTGGCCGGCCCGTCCTGCACAGCCTGGGGAGAGGAGACGCACTTGAGCACACCCCTGCACAGCACACTACAGGCAACACACCTATGCATTTCTGTGCACAGGTGATAGCCCAGTACAGATACCACTCTCAGACTCACTAGCCAGGGCGTACCTGTGGAGCAGGCCAGATGCTGTGCGCGGGTGGGAGGGCGGACGGGGAGGGCAGGTCTTTGCTTGTCATTCCGGTGCTCATCCTCTCCAGCAGCCCCTGCCTGGGACACAGGGCATCACTGCCTCACACCTCCGCTCTCACAGTCTCTCCCCTCACTTAACACTACTAACCCTCCCTATAATACCTCCCTCGTCTCTTGTTCCCCCCCCCCTGCCCCGCTCCCTAGTGTACTCACAGGTGTTCCACTGGGTCCTGCCCGTCACTTTCCCCCCCTGTCCCCACCTCCACAGGCAGACGGGGGCAGGGGCTGTCAGGGAGGTCACAGGGGGGGTCCCAGGCATGCAGTGCCCGCCTCCACAGCCGGATCTGCATGTCCCAGGAGCGCCGGCTATACTTCCTGTACTTGTTTGGGGTACGGGGGTGCAGGCCAGGGACACGCAGGCTCCTGCAGAGAAAGACAGACAGCACAACAATAACACTGCAGAGATTCGACTTTAGTGATGAACTCCATTTACACAACACTGGAGATTTTCCCAGGGGACAGGGTATGGGGCATGGGGACCAACGGAGAGGATGAGTGAGGGGGACAGGGTAGCTCATACCGGGGCACCTCTCTCAGGTAGTTCTGGTAGCCGCTGGTATTCTTGCCATACTGGATCTGCTTCTGCCTGCGCTTCAGCACCGCATCGTTGGTCTCGCAGCGCCCTGCCCCCCCTGTGGCCCCCCCCTCTGGCGCAGGCGACCTCCTGATCCTGTCCAGGTCCTCAGTCCCCACAGCAACACTGGCTGTGGACAGCCTGAGGATGCAACGCTCCAGAATGGAGGATCTAGGGGATGCGGATGGGGGTGGGGGTGGGGATGCGGATGGGGGTGGGGGTGGGGATGGTGACAGGGTGGCTAGGAAGGCACGCACACTATTTTTGCAGGGGAGATTTACAGCACTAAACACATTAAAGGACAGATCACAACAACACTAGTCACCAAAGGAAAAATGCCCGGTTTCCCTCTCCCAGCAAGAGAAACCGGGCCACACAGGGACAGTACCGGGGTGGCTTGTGTCTGCTGCTCCCGAGGTCTGAGTCTCCTGCCAGTCTGCTGTGGGCTTCTGCCAGGGAGCTGCTGCACAAAGACACACTCGGAGTGAAGAGATTAGCCACTGAGTTGGGACAGGTCTGTGAGTCTGTGTGGGCATGTCTGCCTACAGGCGTGAGGGTATACAGGCTCGTGCTTCTGCATACAGGTACAAGTGTGTGTAGATCGAGGTGCGTCTGGGTGTCTCACCTCACCAGCCGCTCGAACGCTGAGCTGCAGCCAGGGAGCAGCCAGGGTTCGGGGTAGCAGGTCCGGGGAAGCCTCTCTGCTAGGCCCGACGCCTGGTCCGCACAACTCGGGCCCAGCAGGCTCGGCGCCAGGTTCACGCAGCCTGGACCCAGCATGCTCGGGTCCCGAAATGGCCAGGACGGTATGGACCATGCGCTGGGCAGGGGTTCACAACAGGTTTAAAATGAGTCACCTTCACTACAGCTTTCCTGGGGTGATAATGCAACAAGCAGTTGCAAAATAAAAAAGTGAAATTGTGGCCAGATGGAGGGACAGGCATACCTGTGTTCTAGCAGGTGGGGTGGTGTAGTGTTGTCAGTGGTACTCATGCTCTATCAAAGCCTGCAGTGACAACGAAACAGATCAGCTACCCCCACCGACTTAAATACATGGGGGGCGGGGCTTCGCGCTGGAACTACCGGAAACAGCGAGACATGTGCAGCTGCGTAATCCGTGCTGTCGTTTCTAATTGGCTGCCGTGGACGTCAATCGTCTCAGAGTGGGACCATTTCCCCATTTCAACAGTGCTGAAGTATGTAGTACGTGTAGTATGCGGCTTGCAGTACAGCCCGTCTGTCTGTGTTCCCGCCACGCCTCTGCTCGGTGATCACGCTGATGGACGTGACAGCCAGCCAATAGCAGCCCTGCCTGCTCGACAACGCGTACGTGCGTGCATTCCTTTACGTACCGATGCGGAAGCTACGCCACCTAAACGTGCCGCGCCATTGGCTGCCTTCAGAGCGACAAATTTAAAATCCTATTGCCCCCGCAGGTCTTTAGTTTAAATGAGAATGGGGAGAGGAGCTGTGGAGGCGTGAGACGTATCGGTTATTATTATTGTAAGTTCAATAATTAAATAAACACATTTATAACTCGGGAATGTTACATTACAGTGTTCCAGACCAGGGTTAATCTAAATCTACTTGTGTGGAACAAACCTACTGCTGTGCTGCGGAAATCGCTGTGTGTAACTGTTCACTGAATCCTTTACTACTACTAGTACTGTTACTGCTCTGCTCTGTTTTGTTTTTATAAGTAAGAAAGTGAGACGGTTTATAAACGACGTCAGAGGTAAGAAGCCGCACAATCTGTACTAATGGAGGTTGTTTATTCTCATATATTGACGTTGTTTTGAACAGAGCTGGGTCGGGGATCTGTATTGCCGTCTCTGTCGTGTTGCTCTGGTCCGGCCAGTAGCCATCGTGTCGCTGCCGCAGCTGTGTGGACGGGATCACGACTTCCACCCTCCTCCTGTCCTCTCTGCCCTCTTCACCCCCAACCTGCACCAGGTCTCTCTCTCTCTCTCTCTCTCTCTCTCTCTCTCTCTCTCTCTCTCTCTCTCAACTTTAGATGATGCTTTTGATCTACAGTGGCAGGTTTTGGAGAGGTGCCCCCAGGACCCTGCACCCCAGAATAACTATTTTGCGTTGGAACTGCAGTTTATTTATTTCAATGCTTCAGTAAGTAACTTGAGGTATATATTTGTTTGTTTTGCAGCTACTTGTTGGACTAATCTGATCTGAATGATTTGAAGGTTGGATTGATCGCTGCGGAATAGGAAGTAAGCTTCCCTGTCTGACGGCTGTGTTGTCGTGTGTCCCACCCGGCCCCAGTGATGAGTGACAGCCCGGCCCTGGGTGCCGGCCTGTCTGTGCGGGCCGGCTGCAGTGCTCGACTGGGCCTGTGCAGAGAGAGGGCACCCCCCTCGCCCGACAGGCTGCTCTCCCCGCTCACGCAGCTGGCGCACAGCTTCAGCGGACTGGGCGGCTTCCGGAACGGGTAAGAGAGACCGACAGACAGACAGACACACACACAGACGCACAGACTGACTGACTGACTCTCTCTCTCTGCAGGGACACCCCACGCCGCTGTCTGGATCTCTCTGCTCTCAGCACCGATGCCTCTCCCTGCGGCCCCAGACCAGGTCTCACTCCCTTTATTCTTTCATCTATACATTTCTTCTATTTGGTTAGTTCAGGGTTTTCCCCTTTTCCTGGCATTTTGTTTTCTTTTTTCATTTTTCTTTCCCTCTGCCACGGTACAAAGTGCTTAGCTGTGTTTTTGTCTGAATTGTATTAATGACTTTCTTTCTGTTCCCTCTTTGTTGCAGATCAGTCAGTGTCACCCTCTTCCTTTCCCCCCGAGTCTCCGCCGCCCAGGTAACTCCTCCCACTGTCTGTGTGCATCTGATCCTTCAAGGGTTTTCCTTTTTCCTTTTTTATTTTGATTTCCTCATGTCTTTTCTTTCTTTCTCCCCAGTCTCCCTCCGAGAGCCACTCCCGACAAGGACACAGCCAAGAGCGTGTGAGTGATAGAGAGAGAGTAAATGCTTTGGCAACACTTGTGTAAACTGAATTTGAATGATGGAGAGGGAGTGTGTGTGTGTGTGTGTGTTTTGTTTCTGAGTTTAAAGCTGTTGATCTCACTGTTGTGGTCCTGCATTGATACTGTACTTATCTGATTGATACCCTGAGCAACTCCTGACAGTGATCGGTTGATGCTCTGATCCATTGATCGCCTGACCTGTGGCTTTGCTTCCTGATCAATCTCTTGATTGATCACTGCAAATAGTGAACGGTTCATTGATCCCAACGGCTGAGTAATGGAAGCAGTGGACTGAGCGAGCGAGCTGGTGGAGATGCACGAGTGACAGCTAATTAACCACTGCAGATTCGTTGAATTGATTGATTAATTAATTGTCTGTTTTTAATTACAGAAGACATCGCTTGAAGAAGTTCCAGTCTATACTGGTGAGACCGCAGCACAGTTCAGTCTCTGTAGCAACACCTCCCCATTCAAATAATTGATGCCCCAACATGATCCTTGCTCGTCTCCCCACTCCTGCCCGTTGCCCGTTTCTTCACCTTTTCTGCCTTCTGTTTTGTGATTTGAGTTGTTGTTCAATAAAGTACTTTGTTGTCCTCTCCACAAGCCCATGTTGTTGTGCAGCAGTCCGAAGCAAGGCTCTGTCAGCCCAGTGGTAGCAGCTCCCAGCAGCCCCCTGGACAGCAGCCACAACAAGGAAAACGTGAGTGTGGGTGGGAGCGGAGGCGGTCCGTTCCAAGACATATTCTATAATCAGTCTGCCGTTCAGAAACCATTCAATAGCTAACTTGGAGAGTCAACTTGGCAATAATTTCTTGAGCTGTTCTGAGGTTCCTGCTCTGTGTGATAACTCTGCCTGATAAGAGAGAGAGACTGGGATGAGGTGGGGCTTTGAAGGACTTCAAGGGTCTCCAGCCCTGGACCTAGAGAGGCACTCTTGAGAGTTTACTGGGACCTGTAGTTAAATGGTGTCTCTGAGCTGTAACTGTAGAACTGTGGCCACCAGAGGGCAGTGTGTGCTGTGCTGTGTCCTGCTCTGTGTTGCCTTAATCCAGAGCTACTGTGTGTGTGTTATAAGATGTTTTCTATCGGTATGCTGTCTAGTCATGTGCTGTGTCAACTCCGTGTGCAGGACTGCAGTGGGCTGTTGGTGAGCTCTGTGGAGGTGGACGCTGAACTGGAGGGTGAGATGGGTGGTCTGGGCAGCCCCATTTCCTCTGGTCCCCCCTCGCCCCCTCCAGCAGCCCTGCCTGCCCCCCCGCCACTCCTCCAAGATGGCTTCAGCGAGTTCATGGAAACTGATGAGGTAACAGAGCACGCACACTGCTTACACGCTTACACTAACCTGTGGGTTCAAGGTGCATTGGTCATCTCGCCTTCTCACCCCTCTGCCCTCTCTCCCTCTCAGAGTGTCACTAATGTCCACATGACCTCCAGTATGGCTCTCCTGCTCTCTGACCCCCTCATGACTCAGGACATGGATCTGTCCACTGTGAGTACCAGTACAACACTTGCTCGCTCACACACACACACGCTACATACATGTGACATGCAAGATAAGTAGAGAGCAAATGTAATTGCCTGTCACTGATTTATTCTCTCTCTCTCTCAGTTGTCAGTGTGCTCCCGTGGGGGCGCCGCAGGGGGAGGCAAGCGCCTGTTCCGATCCCCCTCCATGCCTGAGCGTCTGGACAAGGCTGTTCTCCGGAGAGCGCAGCCCCCCTCCTCTTCCTCGGCCGTCTCCGCATCCACCCGTGCCCGCACCCCCCCGCGCAGCAAACGCTATCGCAACGACTCCTCCCCGATTCCGGAGAGAGAGAGGGAGGAGGATGAGGAGGGGTGGGTTGAAGAGAGCAGGTCTGGCGATGCTTGCAAGAGGAGGGTAAGAGAGGGATGAATGGAGAGAGGGAGAGGGAGAGGGAAGAGTGGGGGCAGAGGAACATTAACTGTGTGTGTCTGGTCTCCACAGTGTCTCCTGCAGAAGACCGTGTCCCTGTGCGAGGAGGAGCTGGGCAGAGAGGGGGCGCACTGCCAGCTCACTGGAGACTTCAGCAAGGTCTGAGCTCACCCGGCCTACACAGCCACTGCACAACTACAGTTTCTAGTGTGTGTGTTGCACAGCAGTGGTGTGTGTTTGCGTGTAATTGTATGTGTGTTGTTTGTAGGTGTGCGCACTGCCCATTGTGAGCGGGAGACACCAGGACCTGAAATACATCACGGCCGAGACGGTGAGGGCTGTCATCCCACACCCCATGTCCCACACCAACACAGCACACCTTCTCGCCTGTTTACCCCTCTCTCTCTCTCTTTGTCCCCAGCTGAGTGCTGTGCTGGCAGGGCAGTTCTCCAGTCTGGTGGAGAGCTGTGTGCTGGTGGACTGCCGCTACCCCTACGAGTATGAGGGGGGACACATCAAGGTGAGAGGAGGGAAAGGGGAACAGGCAAAGTATGTGTACGTCTCTCGCCTCTCTTTTTCGCCTCTGGCCCTCTGCCTTTCTCTCGCCTCTCTCTGGCCCTCTGCCTCTCTCTTGCCTCGCTCTGCCTCTCTCTGCCTTTCTCTCGCCTCTCTGGTCCTCTGCCTCTCTCTTTTGCCTCTCTCTGTGGCCCTCTGGCATTCTTTCTTGGCCTCTGCCTTACTCTCGCCCCCCTCTCTATCGCGTCTCTCGACCCCTCTTCCTTTCTCTCGCCCTAAGTGTACTGTGATTCTCTCCTCCAGGGGGCGCTGAACCTGTCTACCCCGGAGGGAGCTGCCCATCACTTCCTGCACACCCCAATGGCCCCACAATGCCCCAACCGTCGCCTCATCCTCGTCCTGCACTGCGAGTACTCCTCCGAGCGAGCGCCACGCGCGTGAGTATGCACGACGCACTGCAACACAATACACTGTGGACACAGTGATGCACTAAGACCTACTACACCTGTGCTTAATACTGCAGAGCGCAGACTGACGCTGTGTCATCTTAATGACAAGGAAACTGACTGATTTGTTACATTATGCTAATAATTATTATTGTTTGGGTCCATTTCCCCCGTCTCTCTCTCCCTCAGTGCTCGTTTCCTGCGCAGGGAGGACCGCAGAGTGAACGAGTATCCCGCGCTGCACTACCCTGAGCTCTACATCCTCAAGGGAGGGTACAAGGACTTCTTCCCCCAGTACAAGGTGGGTGTGATGATATTGTACATCTGTCCCTCTCTCTGTCCAGCAACCGTGTGTCTGTATTCACTCTCTCTCTCTCTCCAGGAGCTGTGTGTCCCCCAGTCGTACTGCCCGATGAACAGCTCGGACCACCGGGAGGAGCTGCTGCGCTGCCGCTCCCACTCCCGTTCCTGGGCGGGGCAGCGCCGTCGCCATGAGCACATCTCACGCCTCATGAAGCTCTGAGCCAATCGCATGGTTTCAGGGCTTCCGCTGCCGTGATGACACAGCCCAGGGGAGGACTGTGATTGGATTATCTCCTACCGCCCCCCCGCCTCTCTCAACCAACAAGATGAAGGACATGTGGCTCATACTTCCCACAGCTCTGAGCCAATCCCAGCACCCTGACACACCGTCATGCTGAGCCAGTCCTCTACCATGACATTGTAGAAATGCACCTCCTGGCTTCTACAGCTCTGAGCTGATTGCAGTTCTCCACAGTGATGTCATAAAGTTACCTACAGCTCTGAACCAATCTGTATGCCAGTGACATCATAGATGCCATTGACATCATAGACTCTCTTGCGAGTCTATGTGTGAGTGCATACGTGTGCCTGCTTGCTACTTTTTACTATTGCCTCATGTTATCTCTATAGTGTGTGTGTTTTATTATTTTTATTATTGTTTTAGATCTGTGTGTTAGTCCTCCAGCTTATGAATTCACCCAGTTAATCTTGTCCATTAAATTTGACCTTATCAACAGCAGGCTCTTTATTTTCTATATATTGACCACAAGGGGAGGGAGAGGGTTAAAAAGGGAGGGAGAAGGGAGAGGGTAAAAGAGTGTCAGGGTGCGACATTGCAGAGGGGTAGGGGGTGGGTTAAGGAGGGATTGGAAGCACTCTTAAAATGGGGAGAAATATTGATGCCCTGACATGTGCAGTTCTGGGGTGACGAAACAACTTCTGAAAAGATAGCCGGCACAGTCTTACTGGCTGTGTATATTATTACAGTGTTAGATTATAATTATTTTGTTTGACAGGAGTTATTGTGTCCATGCAAACACCTGGAGAAACGAGAGGGAGGGAGAGAGAAGGGAAGGGAAAGAGAAATAAAGGAAGGGTGAGGTGATGAGTGAGGGAGCCCGACTGATGGGGTGTCCTTAAACTCGCCAAACACCTGGTTCAGGGAGGGGGAGGGGCAGTGAGGACAGACCGGCTCCAGCTGTGGGGGGGGGGGGGGGTGCAGCTGTTGTAATGCAGTAGCAATGGAGGGTTTTATTTTACGAAATACTTTAGAGACATTTTAAACATGAAATGTGAGGCGAGGGTAATTGAAGCTCAAGGAGAGAGTGGGGTCTCAGGGAGGGGAAGTAAAGTGCATGTTGGGGGGGTGAGATGGAGCTGAAAGAAGGAGAGGGTCAGAGAGAAGGCGGTTAAGAGCGAGGGAGAAGGTCATGGAAGAGGGAAAGCCCGTGTGAATGAGATCTAACATCTGTTTTGTATTTCCACCCCTACATTATTTTTCCTGACTCCTTTGGCAATACATTATATATGGCATGCCAATAAAGCACATTGAATTGAATTGAATTGAGGGAGGGAGGGAGGGAGGGAGGGGAAAAAAAAAGACACACACACACACACACACACACACACACACACACACAGGCTCCCCTGGCCGTTGCTTCGCTCATGAGCGTCTGTGACCGAGACAGCAGCTCAGCAACCGATGTTCTGATCTCTCCCCACTTGACTCGTGACAACCATGTGAAATGGAATCGGCTGCACTGGACTGTGCTGGACAGCCCCAGGGGTGTTTTGGTGGCTGTTGGTGGGGTGGAGGGGGTGACCTCAGCTTCACCCCTGCAGCACCACATCTGGAGCCAGCCACCACACACACACAGCTGGGTACAGCTGTCTCTTCCTCACTCTCTCTCTCTCTTTCAGTTCCTCTGTCTTGCTCATTCTCTCTCTCTCTATCTCTCTCTCTCTCTCTCTTCCTATCCCTCCCCCCACAAGACAATAGTCTGTCTGTCTGTCTAAAGCACAGTGAAGACAGATGGGACAGGAGGAGGGACGGTAAAGGACTGGAGAGAAGAGGAGGGAAGAGCAGAGGTGAGGACATCTCCGCCAATACTGCACACTAGAGGGAGACAGAGGAGTAGATATAGGAGGAGAGAGAAGAATAAGTAGAGAGGCGGGGAGTGATTCTTTCTATCCCTTGGTGTACGGTGTTGTTTTTGCTAGTTTGTGCTGGTGGGGTCATTCTCTGCTGCAGTGGGTTGAGAATGCTGTGAGGACTGACTGTAGGTCACACAAACAGAAACTTGCAGCATCATCCAAAAAACCTGTTTCAGGTAATAAATAAGTGGTGCCCATGTCACCCAATTGTCTTAGGAGGAAGTCACATGGGCTTTGAGTTACAAAACCCTTCCAGGATGTGGAAATGGAGAGAGCTTTCTAGCCAGGTCAATAACACAGCAAACAAACAAACAGGAGAAAAAGCCCTGAGAAACAAGGCCTGATAAACGCTAATGAACTTGCTCATTGGCCAAACACTGACCCTTTCCTAAGAGCCAGAGGGGAAGTGCAGAAGTTGGGCTGCTGAGGGGGGGGGTTGTTTATATTGTGTGTAGCATATTCCTTGTTCTGTTATTGATTTGTGTGTGTGTGTGTTTGTTGCTCTTCTGAACTTTTTAGAAGAAGGAAGTGTATTTGTGTGTGCAAGAGTGTTGTGTGGCTGCAGTTTTTGTGCTGTGTGTCCTGCAGGGATGTTCCTCTGTGGCAACGTGGTGACAGCAGTGCAGCCCCCCCCACCCCTTCTACAGCTCCACACAGCTGTCTACCCCCCACCCCCCCCGGGCAGAGACAAAGCCCCACTGCCACCCCAGGGCCAGTATGAGAGGCACTCAGTCTGTCCCCTGTCACAACACATCTCCTCTCAGGACTCACTCACTCACACACACACACACACACACACACACACACACACACACAGACGTGTAGATTGTGTGACAGGAGCCTGTTGGGAACGGAGCAGTGTCCCGTTAACAGTAGCAGCTGTAATGCTCGATGTCTGAGTCCAGGTGACTGGCTTTAAGTGGCATGCCTTATATTGTCCTCCTGCTAACCAATCAGCTTTCAGAACACTGCGCTGTTTATGCCTACAAGGGAATTGATGCCATTTTTTATCGTTTAAGGAGTACGTATACCAAAACACCAACAACAGCATCCATAGTCAATAGCAATAACTGTAACTATTGCCGTGGCTGTTGCTATGGTGGTGGTTACTGTTGCAGTCCAGTTGCAGTCCAGGCAGGTGTCAGTGTGGCCAGTCTCTGTGTGCATTGCCAGCAGCTGTACAGGCCAATATTGGCCCTGATACGGCACTGTATTCACAGCCTGATATATCAGCACCTTCTGTTCTCCAATTAAAGCACACAAGCTTATGTACACAGGTGTACACACACGCACACACACACACACTGATTAAACACTGACACACTCACACACACACTGAATAAACACTGACACGCTCACACACAGACAGGCACAGAGACAGACAGACACAAACGACAGACATACTCACAGTGTGTGGGAGTCTGTGGGTGTGTATCACTGTTTGTTAACCCAACTTGTTATCTCGGCTATCTCGACTAACTCCCCCAAACCCCCACTACCTCCTTCCCAGAAACCTTCCCATCCCTTCGCTGACTCTGAGAAGGGAAAAAAAGTAATATTAAATAAATAAATACACACAAACATACATATTACCGAAAAAAATGAAAAATCCTACAAAACAGAAAAAAATGTAAGTAACAGGGATCAGCTAGAAAAAGTGCACATGGAGTGTATGGAGGGGGGGGGTGGTCTTCCTGCCAGCCCTGATAAGGCACAGAAACTGTCTGAAGCTCAAATTACAAACTCAGCTACAGGTTCAGAGCTGCACTATCACTGAAGATACATTCTCGGTGTTAATGCACCCTGTCTCTGCAGCGCCTGCTCCTCCATACTTATCTCCCAATGAGTACAACTGGAGAGAGTGTGTGTGTGTGTGTGTGTGAGAGTGAGAGAGATGCAGGGAGGGGGGTGGAAGTACTATGGGATTTGGCAATCAATCTAAATTCAATTTTAAAAAACAGATAAGTGAGTAAGTAAATAGCCAGAGTTTTGTTTGCTTTTTCACCCGGATATCTTAGTTTTTTCCTCTTTTTTGAAAGCTTGAAGACAGAGAGAGTGAGAGAGAGAGGAAGAGAGTGGGAGAGCGAGGGGAGGAGAGGACAGCCTTTTAGCACAGGCCAGATAATAACTGCAGATGAATGACTGTTTGTGTGTCTGTGGGGGGAAAGGGACTCCAGCCCCCCCACCACCACCTTCCTAACCCTGTTTTTCTCGTTGTTAATGAATTAATGTAATTAATTAATGTAATGTAAATAATTAATGTAAGCAGGGCTTCAATTTCTGCTATTAGCAGCTCTGTGGTAAGAGAGCCTCACTGAAACATCACAACACACAAACAACACGCACAAAAGACGTATGAATCATATGATCTATTATTCATGTCTATTAGTAATTATTGTTTTACTTTTTATTATTATGTATTAATAGAATTGTTTTAATGATGTTTAATGTATTTATATACTGTATTTATTTGTGTTTACTTAAATATCTATAAATATCTATAAATATATATGTTCTTGTTTTTATGTATCACCTGCATTGCACATGCTTTGGCAACACCTGTGTAAACATGCCATGCCAATAAAGTTTGTTTTTGAATGGAAAGGAACTGAACTGAGAGATGGAGAGGGAAAGGAGAAGAGAGGGAGGGGAGAAGTGGAGGCAGAAGAAGGTGCAGGATATTAGATGGAGAGGGAGATAGGGAGGCTGACCAGGAGAGGTAAATGGTGTCAGGGAGGGGGGGCAGTGTGTGAACGAGAGAGGAGGAGAGGGATTAGAGAGGGAGAGGTGGAAGGAGGGAGGGAGAGACAGGTGTTCTCAGGCAGGGAGCCTGGCTTCTGTTGCCCAGCAGATGGAGGAAAGCGAGAGAGAGAGTGAGAGAGTGATAGAGAAAGGTGGCCTATGGACCTCTTTTCTGTTTTTGTTCTTGTTTTGTTCTTAAATTATTTTTCATTGTTTAATTATTTAGTTATTTAACAATTTGATGATGCTATTGTGTTATTGTGGTTGTGAGCTCTGTGCTGGTGTTACTGGTGTTTTACCTGTGCTCTGTGCTGGTGTGTCTGTGTTTCTCTGACTGTGACAGTCTGTTGAGAATGGCGCTATACTGAATACAAACTAAACTGAACTGCAGTGAAGTGGGTGGTACAGTGGGTGGTACAGTGGGTGGCGCTGCTGCCTCACAGCTCCCGGGCCCTGGGTTTGATTACAGCCTTGGAGGGTCTGCCTGGGTGGAGCGGGCCTGTTCTCCCCGTCTCCACCTGGGTTTTCTCTAGGGGCTCCAGTGTCTCCAGCTGCCCAGAGACAGACTGATCTACAGTGCTTTGTAGGTGAGTGAGTGTTTGTCATGCCCTGTGCTGGCATGTCCAATGTATGCCCTGCCTTGTGCCCTGTGGATGCCAGGTTGGGCTTGGCTTGGTGTGATGCTGCACTGGATGGATGAATCCGACAGGCCCAGAGCAGGTTGTGTGGCTGGAGCTGCAGACTGTCAGTATTGATCTGGGCTGTGTGCCCATATCTGGCTCTGGGGCATCTTAACGAGCAGCAACGTGTTAGCTGAATGAGGAGTGCCGTGTTAGCTTAATAAATCATTTAATTGAATTGTATTGACTGAATGATTTATTGGGTGATGGGACAGCTGGGAGACACAGTGACTTATGGGAGTCCCATCCTCCTCTCTCTGTGTCTCTGTGCTTCTCTCTGGTCTCTATCAGTGTGTGTGTTATCAATGTGATAGTGTCAGTGTGCTGCGGTAAAGAAGTTCAGGTGACAAGTGTGTCTGTGACAGTATATCTCTCACAGCCTCAAAAAGCACAATGGCAGACAGCTTTTACAATGTTTATAACATCACCCCCCCTCCCCCCACAGAGAGCGCAAAAGTCACTCCTCTGAAACAAACAACACACTCTCTTTCTTCCGCTCTCACACTCTCTACCTCACTCTCTCATTTACTCTCCCACTCTCTCTCCTCTTCACCCACATGCTCTTACTGTGTGGGTCTCTGTATTTTGTGTGATTGCAATTACCCAAACAGGCGAACACATACACTTGCACACAACCCCCCACCTTCTCTATTTTTGTAGGATAGGAATATCTACCCCACTCTCTCCATTTCTCTCTCTCTTGAATAAGAATTGTTATCTTTTGGACGTACATCTCTGTCCCATGCCCCCTCTCTCTATATATCTCATGCTCTCTCTCTCTTTCTCTCTCCGGTCCAATCAAAACTGTGCAGACTCCGCTCGCAGTCAGCCGCTGCGGAGGGAGAGAGAGAGAGAGAGAGAGAGAGAGAGAGAGAGAGAGAGAGAGAGAGAGAGAGAGAGAGAGAGAGAGAGAGAGCACACTCGTCCGCTCGGGCTACAAGAGAAACACTGAGCACCGAGAACAGAGGCGCTGAGAATCCGCCTCGGAAGCGCTGTCAGCCGGCAGCCAGTCTTTCTGCAGAGCGGAGGTCGCGGTGCACCTGTGCGTGTGGAGGATCTATACTATCATTTTGATTAATTTCTTAATATACATATTTTGGTAGTTTTTCTCCGGAGGTGTATGGGGGGGGATTCAGTTTAAATTGCATATCTTTTTTTCATACTTTTTGAGGTTTGTTAATGTATTCATTCATTAATTTGTTCTCTGAAACTGTTGCGCTTTTGCTAAGAAAGCTTTTGATTGGGGAAGATGCTCCTCGTGTAAAGAAAAGGTAGAAACATAAGAAAAACGGATAACAAGGGAAGAAGAAGACGAAGAAGAAGTGAACTTTGGGTCTATACAATAGGAGAGACACAAGAAGACGGAGTGTGCAGCGGTCTGTGTTTCTGTCGGTACCGGGCGGATGTCGCGCTGGACGGCTGTGATTCGGGTGTAAGCCGCTGCCTCCTGTCCGGTGCGGCTGAGCCGGCCACCGCTGTGATCCCACCTCCGGCTCTCCCCACCCCAACCCCGGGACGGGAGAGTGACAGCGAGCCGGTGAGACGCGGGCGGGACGGGAGAGTGTCAGGGAGCAGGACAGACCCGGACGGGACAGTCGCCGGACAGTCAGCCGGCCGCCCCCCGCTGCTGCCCCTCGGCACCATGATTCAACTCGCCGTCCTTCTCAGCTTACTGTGTGCGGGTCAGTGTCTTTATTATCCTTTATTCTGTACCGTGTCTCCCCTCTCTCTCCTCCGTTTCCCCCCAACCCTTGTTCCCCCCTTTCTTCTCCTTCTCCACCTGTCTTTCTATACACCTTACTTCTTCTCGTTTTCATTTATTTCTCTCATTTTCTTCCTCTATCTTCTCTTCTCTTTCATTTCCTCTCTGGTTGTCTATTCTCCCTAACTTCCAGTCCCTCTCCAATCTCTCCCCTCGTCCTTGGGCTACCTTCTCCCTCCCTCCCTCCCTCCCTCTCTTTCCGTCCTCCGTTATTCCTTCTCACTTTTCTGCTGAGTCTCTTACACACTCCCTGTCCAGCTACACCTCTCCTCTCACCCCTCCATCCCCCCCTCTCCCCCTCTTTCCTCTCCGCTTTTTAGAAGCGATGCGTTTTGCGTTACATTGTGCGCAACTTCGTATCGCACGCAAACTCTACAGCCCACTCATGCCCTCTATAGCGCCGGGGCAGCGGAGTCGGGGACGCGGATGTCTGGGGTTCAGGGCGTCACTGGTGTCTCTTTAACAGCCAACCACTGAGCACTACAGACATCTGGAGGTGTTTCCATTTCCATTGCTGTAGCCTGTAGGCAGAGTGACGGGGACAGAGAGAGAGGCAGAGTGTCAGGGAGAGAGAGAGAGAGAGAGAGAGAGAGAGAGAGAGAGAGAGAGAGGGGTAAAGTAAAAAGTGGAGAGAGAGAGAGAGAGACAGAGAGAGAGGCAGAGTGTCAGAGAGAGAAAGAGAGAGAGAGAGAGGGGTAAAGTAAAAAGTGGAGAGAGAGAGAGAGACAGAGAGAGAGAGACTTTTTACTTTTTAAACAATTGATATTTCACTGATTTTAACAAAGAGAACCATCAGGACCCTTTAAAAACGGTACAGAGAGATGGAGAGCTGTGTGTGTGTGTGTGTGTGTGTGTGTGTGTGTGAGTGCAGGCTGGGCGGCCCGTCCACTGACTGGCGCAGTGGAGCACTGGAGCGTTAAGTCACAGCGAGTTAGACTGGAAAACAACTCCAATGAGTGTGTGTCAGACAGAGGGTGCATTTATGTCTGAGTGTGAGTGTGCGTGTGTGTTGTGACTGTGAGTGCAAGATGAATATTACCTTAATGGGAATATAGTGTGTGTGTGTGTGTGTGTATATGTATATACATATATATATAGACCAAGACCCAGATGTAAAACCTCCTTAAAAACTACATTTAATAGAAAAAACATTAACATAGCGTTCATTGTTGTGTTATTGTTCTGTGTGAGATTTGTCTTGTACTGGGGCTCCCATCTTCTGGATAATTAAGACTCTTGATTCAGGTACACATCTGAACAGCTTACAGAAAGGCAGTGCCATAATCCACACTGACTGATTTAAAGTTACGCACCACAAGTCATGAAAATACAATTAACACACCAGAAGTACAATTTAAACACATGTGTGTGTGTGTGTGTGTATGAGAGTGAGTGTGTGTGTGTGTGTGTGTGTGTGTGAGTCTGTAATGGTCTGTGGGTGATATATGGAAACAGATATAGATATGACTCTTACTATCGATGACATCATTCTGAAGGTCTTAAGAACAATTATCGTTGTCCCTTAAAGAAATACAACTTCTCTCTCCCTCCCCCTCTCCCCTCTCCCCCTCTCTCCCTTTCTCTCTTTCTCTTTCTCTCTTCCCTTCTCTCTCTCTGTCCAAAGTTCAAAGTTTACTGACTAATTTATTAAGTTGACTGACTGAAGGCAATTATCAAATGTGACTTGAAAGGAATCACATAATGATAATAATAATAATAATAATAATAAGAAGAAGAAGAAGAAGAAGAAGAAGAAGAAAAAGAAGACACACTGCTATATGTGATGTGTCACCCCATTGCCAGTATCGTCTCTCCCTCCATCTCTCTTTCTCTGTTGATTGTCAGTCAGGTGGATTGCAGCTCTGATTTTAAAATGCACAATAACACAACAACTCAAACAAATAAAAATCCCCAGCATTGAACACAGGGATGGGACTGTGCTGTACTGTGTTGTCTTGTGTTGTCTAGTGCTGTGCTGTACTATGTGTGCTTTACTGTGCTTTGCTGTAGTGCTGTGCTAGCTGTGCTGTAGTGCTGTGCTGTTATGTGTTGTAGTGATGTACTGTAGTGTGTTATAGTGATGTGCTGTAGTGTGTTGTAGTGCTGTACTGTAGTGTGTTATAGTGATGTGCTGTAGTGTGTTGTAGTGCTGTACTGTAGTGTGTTATAGTGATGTGCTGTAGTGTGTTGTAGTGCTGCACTGTAGTGTGTTATAGTGATGTGCTGTAGTGTGTTGTAGTGCTGCACTGTAGTGTGTTATAGTGCTGTACTGTAGTGTGTTATAGTGATGTGCTGTTATGTGTTGTAGTGCTGTACTGTAGTGTGTTATAGTGATGTGCTGTTGTGTGTTGTAGTGCTGTACTGTAGTGTGTTATAGTGATGTGCTGTAGTGTGTTGTAGTGCTGCACTGTAGTGTGTTATAGTGATGCGCTGTAGTGTGTTGTAGTGATGTACTGTAGTGTGTTATAGTGATGTGCTGTAGTGTGTTGTAGTGCTGCACTGTAGTGTGTTATAGTGATGTGCTGTAGTGTGTTGTAGTGCTGCACTGTAGTGTGTTATAGTGATGTGCTGTAGTGTGTTGTAGTGCTGCACTGTAGTGTGTTATAGTGATGTGCTGTAGTGTGTTGTAGTGCTGCACTGTAGTGTGTTATAGTGATGTGCTGTAGTGTGTTGTAGTGCTGCACTGTAGTGTGTTATAGTGATGTGCTGTAGTGTGTTGTAGTGCTGCACTGTAGTGTGTTATAGTGATGCGCTGTAGTGTGTTGTAGTGCTGCACTGTAGTGTGTTATAGTGATGTGCTGTAGTGTGTTGTAGTGCTGCACTGTAGTGTGTTATAGTGATGCGCTGTAGTGTGTTGTAGTGCTGTACTGTAGTGTGTTATAGTGATGTGCTGTAGTGTGTTGTAGTGCTGCACTGTAGTGTGTTATAGTGATGTGCTGTAGTGTGTTGTAGTGCTGCACTGTAGTGTGTTATAGTGATGTGCTGTAGTGTGTTGTAGTGCTGCACTGTAGTGTGTTATAGTGCTCCACTGTAGTGTGTTGTAGTGCTGCACTGTAGTGTGTTATAGTGCTCCACTGTAGTGTGTTGTAGTGATGTGCTGTAGTGTGTTGTAGTGCTGTACTGTAGTGTGTTATAGTGATGTGCTGTAGTGTGTTGTAGTGCTGCACTGTAGTGTGTTATAGTGATGTGCTGTAGTGTGTTGTAGTGCTGTACTGTAGTGTGTTATAGTGATGTGCTGTAGTGTGTTGTAGTGCTGTACTGTAGTGTGTTATAGTGATGTGCTGTAGTGTGTTGTAGTGCTGCACTGTAGTGTGTTATAGTGATGTGCTGTAGTGTGTTGTAGTGCTGCACTGTAGTGTGTTATAGTGATGTGCTGTAGTGTGTTGTAGTGCTGCACTGTAGTGTGTTATAGTGCTGTACTGTAGTGTGTTATAGTGATGTGCTGTTATGTGTTGTAGTGCTGTACTGTAGTGTGTTATAGTGATGTGCTGTAGTGTGTTGTAGTGCTGCACTGTAGTGTGTTATAGTGATGTGCTGTAGTGTGTTGTAGTGCTGTACTGTAGTGTGTTATAGTGATGTACTGTAGTGTGTTATAGTGATGTGCTGTGGTGCTGTGCTGTAGTGTGCTGTGCTGTAGTGCATTGCAGACTCAGTCCCCAGTGTGTAGGGCAGTGACTAACACGCTGTAATGTCCGGCAGTGGCTGTAATCGTATTTATTAGCTGCGATAATGATGCAGATTTGATGGTGGAGTCGGGCAGAGTGCTCCCCCGAGACTGAGCACACCCCCCTGCCCGCTCTCTCTCTCCCTCCCTCTCTCCCCTCTCTCTCTCTTTCACTTCAATTCAATGTGCTTTATTGGCATGCCATAATAATGTATTGCCAAAGCCGTACAAAAGGAGATACATATGATCAATAGAAACAGGAATAATAATAATGTGTGTGTGTGTGTGTGTGTGTGTGTGTGTATGTGTGTGTGTGGGGGGGTTAGGTAACAAAACAAAGTTAAGATATACATTTATATAAGTATAATTCATACATAGTTGTAATTACAGTTATATATCATAGCATATTATGAACAGAAGAGTAGAAAAGCAATAACAAAAAAATGAGATTTTCACTTCTCTCTAGTTGTGCCCCTACGTAGTGGCTCTCTTTCCCCTGTCTAAAATCCAAAAAGGCTGTTTTAACTTTCAGGATAAAACTGTTATTATCCTGAGAGTGTGTGTGTTAGTGTGCGTATAAGTGTGTGAGTGCGTGGCAGCTTAGGCAATATTGTAAATGTCGACGCTACACTCGGCGCACTAAAACACCTCTGAGTTTAATTGAAATTGAAAAGGGGGGGTGGTGGGGTGGAGAGAGAGAGAGAGAGAGAGAGACTGAAGAGAGGTGGGGTGTGGGGGGGGAACTGAGACAGATCGATAGACAGGTATACGGATGAGAGGAGAGAGCGAGAGAGGAAGAGAGAGAGAAAGAGGGAGAGAGAGAGGGTGGGGGGGAAGAATGTTCTTTTATAAGAAGCCGTTGTCATCGTGGTTAGATCATTGGTAGCTTGTTGGGAGATCTAGATTGTTGATTATTCTGCTCACAGTGCGTTGTGTGTCCAGCACTGCCTGCCTGGGAGGGAGCAGACAAGAGAGACTGACAGAGAGATAGAAAGAAAGAAGTATGTTGCTTTGTTCCAAAACGCTGTGACTTTTCAGATGTGTTTATCAGTTTGAACCCGTACCCCACCCCCACTCTCGCAGTGTGTGACCCTGTGTGTAGCTGCGGTCAGTCGCACTGTGCTCGGACAGAGGCTGTGTTGTTATTACCTCCCTGCGGGGCTGTGCCACAAAGCCACTATGTTTCCCTAACCTGCAATATTACTGACTGCCACAAGGGGGGAGCTGTGATATTACTGGACATTCTTCCTTTCAGTTAACTAACGTTTTTCTGGACACCAAGTGTGCATGTGTGTGTGTCTGGGATTGTGTGTGTGTGCGCTTCTGGAAGAGTGTATGTGTGTGTGTGCGTCTGAGAGTGTGCATCTGAGACTGTGTATGTCTTACAGTGTGTGTCTGAAAGAGTGTGTGCGCGTCAGTGTGTGTGTATTTCTGAGAGTGTGTGTATGTGTCTCAGAGTCTGTGTGTGTGTGTGCATTTGTGTCTGACAGTGTGCATACGTGTATGCATTTGAGAGTGTGTGTGCATGTGTTTGAACAATGCACTAGTTTTTCACACATTACACTTGTGTTTTTCCATATTTACAATATAATTAAATCCCCTCTCTCTCTCACACACACACACACACACTTATAAATAACATTACATTTTGTAACCACACTCTCTCTTATTAGTTATAACTAATAACTAATAAGTGAGAGTGCAGCTATAAAATTTAATTTTCTTTATATACTTTTGCCTTATTTGGGCCAGCACCTCATAGAAGTGAAGACGCTGCAGTGCACTGATGTTTTTAAGTTACATATATATTTATAAATATTTGGAAATAAACACTTATAAATGTTGAACCTCTGTTTTGAAAAAATCATATTTTTCAGTTTGAATAAACATACAAATAAATCCTCTATCTGGGCTTTGAAAAGTCTATATTCAGCCTTGAAGTAGAGAGACACAACGAGAGAGTGAGAGATGGAGAGACTGAGCGCGAGCGAGAGAGTGATAGAGATGGAGAGATGGAGAGAGCGAGTGAGAGAGATGGAGAGACGGAGAGAGAGTGTGCGAGAGCGAGAGAGATGGAGAGACGGAGAGCGTGCGAGAGCGAGAGAGATGGAGAGACGGAGAGCGTGCGAGAGAGAGAGAGATGGAGAGATGGCGGAGCGGTGCGGGGCAGTGACAGACTCAGGTGGCAGATGGCAGTGAGTTGTTGTCTCTGGGAGAGATGCCCAGTGTGGGAACGTTCAGCCCCCCCCAGCCCCCCATCTCTCCTGCTCAGTGACACACACCTGTGTTCAGGCCGACTGGGACTCCCCCCCGCTGCACTCCCCCCCCGGCTGCCGAGGTCACAACAGAGATGAGCACAGAACAGCTGAGCAGAGCCCTCGCCAGGGTCGTTGTGTGCTGCTGATAACACTCCAGCGCACCGCGCCGCTGGGCCACACTGAAGCGGCCTTCACTCACCCCAGAGCGATGCATAAAGGAGTAGTGTCCAATACTGTACTGGACAATATCATCCATTCCAGTCCAGTAAAATATAATAAAGTATAGTTCAGTACAGAACAGTGGAGCCATGCAGTGTAGGGAGAATCACCAGTCTTGACACAGAGACACAATGCAGGTCACCAAAAAGAGCAGGCCCCAACACTACAGGGCTGGGTCTGTCCTCAGCGGATACCCTGAGCTTCTCTAGTGCTTCTGAGCTCAGCTCCTCCTGTTTGGACCCCCTGCTTAGCCACCCCACCCCCCAGAGGGATAGTACACTCAAGGAGGAGAAGAGGGGCAAGATTTTTAATACACATGAATAAATTAAGAAAGTAAAGCGTCCAATTTAGAGGAGAGAGATTCCTATGAGATATTTGCATAATTTATGTGATTCTACAGAAACACCAGTAAGTGTTGAACCAAGTACACACTCACACACTCACACACATACACACACACACACACACTCACTTACACACTCACACACACACACACACACTCACTAACTCACTCACATTCAGTTTGCCTGTCTGTCCTCTTACCGTGTCTGCCTGTGTCTGTGTGCAGGGCGGGTGTGGGCAGGGCTGGACAGCGCCCCCCCGGACTGTGTGGAGGCGGAACACGTGTGCGTGTTGGAGACGGGGTGCAAGACGACCTATCGCCTGCTGGAGTACTGTGCTGGCGAGGAGGCCGTGGCACCACTGGGGCCCGAGGCCAGGCGTGAGTGCGTTGCTGCAGAGACGGCACTGCAGGGGAACCCCCTGCTGGCCTGTAAGTGCCAGCGCGGTGCCCGGCGGGAAGAGCACTGTCTGCGCGTGTACTGGACTGTGCGTTACTCTCAAGGTGAGTGCCAACACTCTGACACTGAAATACACAGTCACTGATACACGTGATGTTCCCAATGGAATACCAATACTAATAGTAATAATAGGAATTAAATATGAATAACAACAATAATAAACATCCTGCACGAGAACAAGGCTCTGCTGATGTGCAGATGAATTAATGAATTCACAGCAGGTAGTAGAGTGATCTCCTGAGAGTCGCTGCACTGTTGTGTCTCGCTGTGCGTCTTCGGAGGGGATGGAGACGGGGGGGGGGTGGGTTCTGGAGGAGGAGGGGGGCTACAGCCCTGATTGTGATTGCGCTTTACGACTTTCCTTAATTAGCAATGAGGGATAATTAAAACCAGCCACTCAATTAACCGCACACGCTGACCTCCCCTTTGCAGCAGAGGTGTGTGTGTGTGTGTTTGTGTCTCTCTGTCTCTGTATGGTGTCCTACAGGGACAAACAGTCCCAGCGCTGGGCTGTTGAAGAGTCTGAAGCGAGGTGACTGAAACCAGAGAGAGAGCATGTGTTGAGTTGTGTTGTGTTGTTGTGTGGCAGGACACTATGAGTTCGAGGCGTCCCCTTATGAGGACCTGGAGTCCCAGCAACTCTGGAGCATTGAGAGTGCACGCATGGCCCCCATCCTGTCAGGTAAGGATCCCTGACCCCTCACAGTGCTGTCTCAACACACTGTAACACAGCATGGCACAGCACAGAAAGAGGGAAACCAATTATCAAAATGCTCTCCTATTTCACCCTGTCTCCCTCTCTTGCTCCCTCTCGTCTCTCCAACAGTCTCCTCCTCCTCTTCCTCCTCCTCCTCCTCTGTGCTCCAGGATGCTGGGCCGGGCTCCCAGAACCAGTGCCTGCGGGCGGCACAGGAGTGCGGCTTGTTCGAGCGCTGCGGGGCGCTGCGTTCTGAGTACGTGCTGGCCTGCACCAAGCGGCCGCCTCCCCCAGCCACCGCCCGCTGCAACCGCCAGAAGTGCCACCGCGCCCTGCGCCGCTTCCTGGAGCGCGTGCCGCCCGAATACAGCCTGCCCCTCCTGTTCTGCCCATGTGGGTCGGCCCTGTGCGGAGAGCGCCGGCGCAAGACCATCGTGCCCTCCTGCTCCTACGAGGAGGAGGGGGAGCGGCCCAACTGCCTCCGCCTGCAGGGCTACTGCATGGCTGACGACCTGTGCCGGTGAGAGGAGAGAGGGATGGAGAGAGGGAGAGAGGGAGTGGGATAGGATGGGGAGAAGGGAGTGGGGTGAAGGAGGGGAGGGAGAGGACACTGGACAGTATTATATTGTATTACCTTGTACTAAAGTGTCTGTCTGTGTGCTTGTGTCTGTTACAGGTCCAGACTGGCAGATTTTCAGCACAACTGTCAGCCTGCCAGCCTGCCTCCCTCTGACTGCCTGAGAGGGAGCTGGGCAGCTTGTCTCAAGGCATATGCTGGACTGATAGGTGAGAGAGGGAGAGAGGGAGGGGGAGGTAGAGGAATGGGAAGAGAGAGGGAGAGAGAGAGAGTGGGACTATAATGAGAACAATATTCTCTCTCTCTCGCTCTCTCTTCTGTCAGGCACCATTATGACTCCTAACTATGTGAGTAACAGCAGTGACGCTGTGTCTCAGTGGTGTAGCTGTGAGGGCAGTGGCAATGACTGGCAGGACTGTCACCGGATCCTCAGCATGTTCAACCAGAACCCCTGCCTACGTGAGTATCACTGTCTGCCTGTCCGCCTACCTGTCTGTCTGACTCCCTGTCTGTGTGCCTGTGTGCCTATGCCTCTGTGTATCTGGGTCTCTATGTCTCCCTGTGTGTCTGTGTGTGTGTGTGTGTGTATGTGTGTCTGACTCTGTGTGTGTGTCCTCAGGAAAGGCGATCAGTGCTGTGGGTAGTGCCCCTCCCCGTCCCGTGGACAGCACGCCCCCACCGCCCCCCCGGCCCTCCCCACACATCCAGCGGCTCAACATCAACCTGCTGCCAGACATCGCCAAGGTAACACACTGCGATGGACCGATCACACTCTCACTCTGCACACTGTGAACTGACATTGTAAACTGTAGACTGACACTGTAGACTGTAGACTGACACTGTAGACTGACACTGTAGACTGTAGACTGACACTGTAGACTGTATACTGACACTGTAGACTATAGACTGACACTGTAGACTGACACTGTAGACTGACACTGTAGACTGTAGACTGACACTGTAGACTGTATACTGACACTGTAGACTATAGACTGACACTGTAGACTGACACTGTAGACTGTAGACTGTAGACTATAGACTGACACTGTAGACTGTAGACTGTAGACTGACACTGTAGACTGTAGACTGACACTGTAGACTGACACTGTAGACTGTAGACTGACACTGTAGACTGTAGACTGACACTGTAGACTGACACTGTATACTGACACTGTAGACTGTAGACTGACACTGTAGACTGACACTGTAGACTGACACTGTAGACTGTAGACTGACACTGTAGACTGACACTGTATACTGACACTGTAGACTGTAGACTGACACTGTAGACTGACACTGTAGACTATAGACTGACACTGTAGACTGTAGACTGACACTGTAGACTGACACTGTAGACTGTAGACTGACACTGTAGACTGACACTGTAGACTGACACAGTAGACTGTAGACTGTAGACTGACACTGTAGACTGACACAGTAGACTGTAGACTGTAGACTGACACAGTAGACTGTAGACTGTAGACTGTAGACTGACACTGTAGACTGTAGACTGACACTGTAGACTGACACTGTAGACTGACACAGTAGACTGTAGACTGACACTGTAGGCTGTAGACTGACACTGTAGACTGACACTGTAGACTGTAGACTGACACTGTAGACTGTATACTGACACTGTAGACTGACACTGTAGACTGACACTGTAGACTGTATACTGACACTGTAGACTGACACTGTAGACTGACACTGTAGACTGACACAGTAGACTGTAGACTGTAGACTGTAGACTGACACTGTAGACTGACACTGTAGACTGTAGACTGACACTGTAGACTGTATACTGACACTGTAGACTGACACTGTAGACTGACACAGTAGACTGTAGACTGTAGACTGTAGACTGACACTGTAGACTGTAGACTGACACTGTAGACTGACACAGTAGACTGTAGACTGACACTGTAGACTGTATACTGACACTGTAGACTGTAGACTGACACAGTAGACTGTAGACTGTAGACTGTAGACTGACACTGTAGACTGTAGACTGACACTGTAGACTGACACAGTAGACTGTAGACTGTAGACTGACACTGTAGACTGACACAGTAGACTGTAGACTGTAGACTGACACTGTAGACTGTAGACTGACACTGTAGACTGTAGACTGACACTGTAGACTGACACAGTAGACTGTAGACTGACACTGTAGACTGTATACTGACACTGTAGACTGTAGGCTGACACTGTAGACTGACACTGTAGACTGTAGACTGACACTGTAGACTGACACAGTAGACTGTAGACTGACACTGTAGACTGTATACTGACACTGTAGACTGTAGGCTGACACTGTAGACTGACACTGTAGACTGACACAGTAGACTGTAGACTGTAGACTGTAGACTGACACTGTAGACTGACACTGTAGACTGACACAGTAGACTGTAGACTGACACTGTAGACTGACACTGTAGACTGTAGACTGACACTGTAGACTGACACAGTAGACTGACACTGTAGACTGACACAGTAGACTGACACTGTAGACTGACACAGTAGACTGTAGACTGTAGACTGTAGACTGACACTGTAGACTGACACAGTAGACTGTAGACTGACACTGTAGACTGACACTGTAGACTGTAGACTGACACTGTAGACTGTAGACTGACACTGTAGACTGACACTGTAGACTGACACTGTAGACTGTAGACTGTAGACTGTAGACTGACACTGTAGACTGACACAGTAGACTGTAGACTGACACTGTAGACTGACACTGTAGACTGACACAGTAGACTGTAGACTGTAGACTGACACTGTAGACTGACACTGTAGACTGTTGACTGACACTGTAGACTGACACTGTAGACTGTAGACTGACACTGTAGACTGTATACTGACACTGTAGACTGTAGGCTGACACTGTAGACTGACACTGTAGACTGACACAGTAGACTGTAGACTGTAGACTGTAGACTGACACTGTAGACTGTAGACTGACACTGTAGACTGACACTGTAGACTGACACAGTAGACTGTAGACTGTAGACTGACACTAGACTGACACAGTAGACTGTAGACTGTAGACTGACACAGTAGACTGTAGACTGTAGACTGTAGACTGACACTGTAGACTGTTGACTGACACTGTAGACTGACACTGTAGACTGTAGACTGACACTGTAGACTGTATACTGACACTGTAGACTGTAGGCTGACACTGTAGACTGACACTGTAGACTGACACAGTAGACTGTAGACTGTAGACTGTAGACTGTAGACTGACACTGTAGACTGACACTGTAGACTGACACAGTAGACTGTAGACTGTAGACTGACACTGTAGACTGACACAGTAGACTGTAGACTGTAGACTGACACTGTAGACTGTAGACTGACACTGTAGACTGTAGACTGACACTGTAAACTGTAGACTGACACTGTAGACTGTATACTGACACTGTAGACTGACACTGTAGACTGACACAGTAGACTGTAGACTGTAGACTGTAGACTGACACTGTAGACTGTAGACTGACACTGTAGACTGACACAGTAGACTGTAGACTGACACTGTAGACTGACAGTGTATACTGACACTGTAGACTGTGACTGACACTGTAGACTGACACTGTAGACTATAGACTGACACTGTAGACTGACACTGTAGACTGTAGACTGACACTGTAGACTGACACTGTAGACTGTAGACTGACACTGTAGACTGTATACTGACACTGTAGACTGACACTGTAGACTGACACAGTAGACTGTAGACTGTAGACTGACACTGTAGACTGTAGACTGACACTGTAGACTGACACAGTAGACTGTAGACTGACACTGTAGACTGACACAGTAGACTGTAGACTGACACTGTAGACTGACACTGTAGACTGTGACTGACACTGTAGACTGACACTGTAGACTATAGACTGACACTGTAGACTGACACTGTAGACTGTAGACTGTAGACTATAGACTGACACTGTAGGCTGTAGACTGTAGACTGACACTGTAGACTGACACAGTAGACTGTAGACTGTAGACTGACACAGTAGACTGTAGACTGTAGACTGTAGACTGACACTGTAGACTGTAGACTGACACTGTAGACTGACACAGTAGACTGTAGACTGTAGACTGACACTGTAGACTGTAGACTGACACTGTAGACTGTAGACTGACACTGTAGACTGACACTGTAGACTGACACAGTAGACTGTAGACTGTAGACTGTAGACTGACACTGTAGACTGTAGACTGACACTGTAGACTGACACAGTAGACTGTAGACTGACACTGTAGACTGACAGTGTATACTGACACTGTAGACTGTGACTGACACTGTAGACTGACACTGTAGACTATAGACTGACACTGTAGACTGACACTGTAGACTGTAGACTGACACTGTAGACTGACACTGTAGACTGTAGACTGACACTGTAGACTGTATACTGACACTGTAGACTGACACTGTAGACTGACACAGTAGACTGTAGACTGTAGACTGACACTGTAGACTGTAGACTGACACTGTAGACTGACACAGTAGACTGTAGACTGACACTGTAGACTGACAGTGTATACTGACACTGTAGACTGTGACTGACACTGTAGACTGACACTGTAGACTATAGACTGACACTGTAGACTGACACTGTAGACTGTAGACTGTAGACTATAGACTGACACTGTAGACTGTAGACTGTAGACTGACACTGTAGACTGTAGACTGACACTGTAGACTGACACTGTATACTGTAGACTGACACTGTAGACTGTAGACTGACACTGTAGACTGACACTGTAGACTATAGACTGACACTGTAGACTGTAGACTGACACTGTAGACTGACACTGTAGACTGTAGACTGACACTGTAGACTGACACTGTAGACTGTAGACTGACACTGTAGACTGTAGACTGACACAGTAGACTGTAGACTGTAGACTGACACTGTAGACTGACACTGTAGACTGTAGACTGACACTGTAGACTGTATACTGACACTGTAGACTATAGACTGACACTGTAGACTGACACTGTAGACTATAGACTGACACTGTAGACTGACACTGTAGACTGTAGACTGACACTGTAGACTGACACTGTAGACTGTAGACTGACACTGTAGACTGTATACTGACACTGTAGACTGTAGGCTGACACTGTAGACTGACACTGTAGACTGACACAGTAGACTGTAGACTGTAGACTGTAGACTGACACTGTAGACTGTAGACTGACACTGTAGACTGACACTGTAGACTGACACAGTAGACTGTAGACTGACACTGTAGACTGACACTGTATACTGACACTGTAGACTGTAGACTGACACTGTAGACTGACACTGTAGACTATAGACTGACACTGTAGACTGACACTGTAGACTGTAGACTGTAGACTATAGACTGACACTGTAGACTGTAGACTGTAGACTGACACTGTAGACTGTAGACTGACACTGTAGACTGACACTGTAGACTGACACAGTAGACTGTAGACTGACACTGTAGACTGACACTGTATACTGTAGACTGACACTGTAGACTATAGACTGACACTGTAGACTGTAGACTGACACTGTAGACTGACACTGTAGACTGTAGACTGACACTGTAGACTGACACTGTAGACTGTAGACTGACACTGTAGACTGTAGACTGACACTGTAGACTGTATACTGACACTGTAGACTGTAGGCTGACACTGTAGACTGACACTGTAGACTGACACAGTAGACTGTAGACTGTAGACTGTAGACTGACACTGTAGACTGTAGACTGACACTGTAGACTGACACTGTAGACTGACACAGTAGACTGTAGACTGTAGACTGACACTGTAGACTGACACAGTAGACTGTAGACTGTAGACTGACACTGTAGACTGTAGACTGACACTGTAGACTGTAGACTGACACTGTAGACTGACACTGTAGACTGACACAGTAGACTGTAGACTGTAGACTGTAGACTGACACTGTAGACTGACACTGTATACTGACACTGTAGACTGTAGACTGACACTGTAGACTATAGACTGACACTGTAGACTGACACTGTAGACTGTAGACTGTAGACTGTAGACTATAGACTGACACTGTAGACTGTAGACTGTAGACTGACACTGTAGACTATAGACTGACACTGTAGACTGACACTGTAGACTGACACTGTAGACTGTAGACTGACACTGTAGACTGACACTGTAGACTGTAGACTGACACTGTAGACTATAGACTGACACTGTAGACTGACACTGTAGACTGACACTGTAGACTGTAGACTGACACTGTAGACTGACACTGTAGACTGTAGACTGACTGTAGACTGTAGACTGTAGACTGTAGACTGACACAGTAGACTGTAGACTGTAGACTGACACTGTAGACTGACACTTTAGCCTGTAGACTGCAGACTGACACTGTAGACTGTAGACTGTAGACTGACACTGTAGACTGTAGACAGTAGACTGACACTGACACTGCAGACTGTACTGAACTGTGGATTAATATACAGCGCTGTACATTGACACTGTACTGTGTGCACTCTGTGAGAGATGGTGCCAATGTCACAGGCAGGTCTGTGATAGACTGTAAAGTTTTTCCATTCCTATCGATTGCCTTGGACCTGTGTGTCAATGCCAAGAACAAAACATGAGAATTTGAGAGAGGGATACAGGGAGGTAAAGAGACAGAAAGAAAGAGAGTCTCAGTTGGCTGTCCTACAGCAATCTCTGTCCCTCCCTCTCTCTCTCAGTCAGGGAGAGTTACCCTGAGGTGTTTACATGAGATAGTGCATCAGTCAGGGTCCATTAATATTCATTTATTCAGGCCCATCTGTCTCTCCCTCTCTCTCTCACCCTCCCCTTATTTCCCTCTCCCTCCCCCTCTTCCTACCTCTTGGCCTTTTCCCTCCCTCTCCCTCCCTCTCCCTCCCTGCTCTCTCTTACTGACTCTTCCCTTCTACTTCCCCTTCCCTTTATGTGTGTTCCTCTCTTCTCTCACAACCCCACTCGCTCCCTCTCTCTCCTTCCCTCTAACCCTCCCATCCTACTGTTTCCAACTCCCTCTCTCCCTCTACCTCTCCCTCTCTCTCAGGTGGAGGACAGTGAGGAGGATCACGAAGAGCAGTTCAAGGTCATCCCTCCATACTCAGATAGAGCTACAGAGTCCAACATTCGCTCTGGGGGGGCAGGGGCAGCACCTCACGCTTTGCTCCTCAGCGCCGCTCTGACCTGGGGGGCCCTGGGGTAGAAAGCCTGCCCCCACCACCCTCCCATGCCCACCCACTCCCCACACTCACCACTCAGCCTCACTAGGGCTGTGAATACCACAGAGAGGGGGGGAGAGGGAGTGGGCGAGAAAGAGAGGAAAATGTGAGAAATAAAAGTAAAAAAAGTAAAGGAAGAATGCAGCAGAGAGGCAGGAGGGGGGAGGAATGGAGGAGAGTTGTGCTTCTCTAATCTTCCTCCCCTCTCTCTCCTCCCCCCCTCACCGTGCCCCATAAGAAAACCCCTGTATTGTAAATAGCATTGCTCATCATGACCTACGCCTCCCCTTCCTTGTTCGCTGCAACTTCCAGTGTCCACTCTCCCCACAGGACACACTGTCCACCCCTACTGGTGTCGAGGGGGGCTGTGAAAAGTGTCAAGTGGTGGTTATAGAGAAGGAGAGGGGAAAGGAGAAAAGAGATGGAGGGAGAGACAGTGAGAGAGAGGCAGAGGGAGAAGGAGAGAGAAGGAGGGAGAAAGTGTGGGGAGGGACAGAGCTGTCGCTGGCGCCTGGTTTATTAATGAAACTGTGGAGGAAAAGGCAAACAAACAAAACAGAGAGATAAAAACCACAGACAGTCTCTGCTGGTGTCTGATAGATCTCTCTCTCCCTCCCTCGGTCTCTCTCTCTCTCTCCCCCTCTCTCTCAGTGCTGCCCCAGGCTCAGTGTGTGTTGTAGCGTGAAACACAACAATAACAACAGACTGCATCTTGGCTGAGAACTTGTATCAATCAATCTACCTGTCCTTCTCTCTACCTCTCTGTCTCTCTATGTCTCTCTCTCTCTCTACCTATCTCCTCATCTCCCCATCTCTCTCTGTGTATGTATGGAGGCATGTGTGTTTGCCACTCTGTGTGTGTGAGAGTGAGAGAGTGTGTTTTCCGTTGATAAAGCTGTGTTGCCCTCTATAAGCAGCCAAGGGTGAGAGGGTAATGGGCAGTCTAGCTCGTTCTCATCCTCCGTTATCTCTCTCATTCTCACCTGTTCTGTTTGTGGGGGGGTGGAGAGGTTAGGATTGGGGGAGCAGTAGGAGGAGAAGGAGGTGGTTGGTGCAGTTATTAAAAACAGCGGAAAGCATAAACATAAAATAAAATAACAAAGCGATAATAATAAAAGTGAGATTGGTGTTGGTCTATGCAGTGGCCTGTCGGCTGTGCGTTCAGGCCTTAGCGCAGACTGGGGAGGGAGGGAGAATCACAGCCATTATCATAAAACGTATAGCAGAAAATAAAAACAGAATTAAATAAACGATCTGCACTAGCGTCTCCCCCCCCTCCTTCTCTCTCTATTGCTCGCTCTCCCTCCTTTACTCTAATACCCTCCCTCCCTCCCTCCCTATCTCCCTCTCTCTCTCTCTCTCTCTCTCTCTCTCTCTTTCTCCTTCCAATTAAGCAATTAAAGTTCAATGAAGTACCTAATGTGGAGAGCTGGGCCAGGGGAGGAAGGAGAGAAGCACGGCCCGGGGAGGAGGGAGGGAAAGGAGAGCCAGTGCAGGAATGAGGGATGTATTAAATGGATGTGTAGGTAGTGTATACACAGAGTGGCAGGAGAAGGACAGGAAGGGGGAGAGAGAGGGAAAGAGGGATGGGAGCAGAGTGGAGGAGCGGGAGGAGAGAGGAGGAAGCAGGGAAAAGAAGGAGAGAGCAGGACGAGAGAGGGTGTGATTTGTTTGGGTCACAATTCTGTTTATTTAACTTTGTTTGTTTGTTTGTATGTTTGTTTGTTTGTTTGTTAGTTAGTGGGTTGTATCCCCTGTTGTTGTCCAGTAAGAGTTATTGTGTCTCCTAGCCTCCCAGTCCCCGCCGCAGTCTCCCAACACCCCTGCAGTCTCCCAGACCTTCATCAGTCTCCCAGACCCCCATCAGTCTCCCAACACCCCTGCAGTCTCCCAACATCCCCACAGTCTCCCAACACCCCCATCAGTCTCCCAGACCCCCGCAGTTTCCCCACAGTCTCCCTGCCCCCCGCAGTCTCCCAGCCCCACTGAGTTCAGTGTCTTTGAATTGTCTTTGAGTTGAGTGTCTATTTGTTCTTCTTTCTATGCTGATTGGCCGAAAATCTGTATAATCTGAGGCATATGTAAACAAAAAAAAAATATTTTTTCAATATCCTGTATAAAAGTGAAACATACTCTATTGATTATTATTATTATTATCATCATTATTCTTATTATTATTGTAATTATAAATATCATCCTCTGTTATACTATTAGTAGCAGCGTTAATTTATTTCTGTGTTGTTTCATGACCCTGGTCTGGCATGTGCCTGGCGTGTGTCTGGCATGTGGTTGGTGTGTGTCTGGCAGGAATGTGTCTAGTGTGTCTGGTGCATGGTTGGTGTACGGTTGGTGTCTGTCTGGTGTGTGGTTTTTGTATGGTTGGTGTGCATCTGTCATGTGTCTGCTGTGTGGCTGGTGTATGGTTGATGTCTGTGGTACTCTAGTGGATCTCCATTTGGACTCTGTTGACATTGTCCAGGGCAGGACCCCCCCACCCACTCACTCACCCAGCCAGCCGCTCACTGACTTACCCAGCCACCACTCACCCAGCCACCCAGCCACCACTCACTCATTCGCTGACTCAGATGAGCGAGGGAGGCAAGCAGAGCAAGGGGAAGGAACTGTCCCCCCCACTCGTTCTAACGGCCTGTGACACAGACAGAGAGACCCCAGCATCTCTGTGCACTCCAGTGGGAATCGGCCGAGGACGTGGTGACATCACAGACACACCCACAACATGCTGCTCCCCACCTTGGTCACAGTCCCATTTCTCTGGGTCTTCCCTGGTTCACTATAGCCAGGAACAGTACAGCTGAGGAATCAAGATCAGAAGAGACATTGCAGCCCCCCACCCCCTTTCTACTGTTGTGAAACTGAATTAAAAAAAAAGGGGCACAGGTTTAATGCTCTCTGATGTAGCCCAGTCACTGAATCAGTTCAGTTAGTTATAGTTATAACAATAAAGCAAATGCCAAAAGATAAAGATACTGCAGTTACTTAACACCTAGGCTTATATAACATCACAGTAACAACACTGTAATAACACTGTAACAACGCTGTAACAAAGCCAATATTACCATACTACAAATCAATAGTTGTATTGAGCGACTGCATTCAATAAAAGAGAATAGATTTCTTTAAGAGTGTGGAGTGTCTGTGTGGCTGAACTGTAGAGAGAGAGATTTTATTTATTTATTTATTAGTCATTTAATATATTTATTTTGTTTTATAAAACATTGTCTTTGAAATATTATATTTTCATGTATGTATGTAGTGTATAATTGCTTTGGCAACGCTGCTTCTTGTAATCATGCCAATAAAGCACTTTAAATTGTCATTTTGAGTGAGAGATGAACTGAGAGAGACCGAGTCTGTCTGTCCTTGCACTACTACTGATCACTACTCGCACACTCACACACAGACAGGTACATTGTGTCTAAGTTTATGTGTTTCTTTACGAGAGAGGGAGAGAGAGAGAGAGAGAGGGAGGGAAACAAAGAGGTGGACAGAAAATGTGAAATTATTCAGCAACTTTTCTGTCCCATTAAGCACGATGTGCATGTGCACTGTGCAGACGTCACTGTGCTGACCCCTGACCCCAGAGAGATGGCGCACAGACACACCGCACACACACTCCTCCTATTCTTACAGTGTTCTGAGAGAGGGAGGAACAAGAAGAGGGAGGGTGGGAGGGGGCGATAGTTTCTGTTCAGTGAAAATATCTGTCTTGTCAGTTTTACTTTTTTTTAATTGCGTCGGCATCTTCTTCAGAAATACTTACCATAAGTCATGCAGTCAAGCAGCTTTGAATGAGATTGGGAGAGAGACAGAGAGAGGGTGGAGAGAAGGAGAGAGAGAGCAAGGGAGGAGGGGAGGTGGGCTCTCCATTACGGGCTGTATTAATGTGCAGTGTTGATATCTGTCACTTCACAGGCCTTTCTCACTGCAGTTAATTTTGTCAGCCCAGTAAAGTGAGACCTTTTCATACACTTGAATTTCAATGAGGATCTCGGAGAGAGAGATAGAGGGACAGAAGGCAGGGGGCAAGGAGGCGGGAGAGAGTCAAGCAAGGGAGAGAGAGAGAGAGATGAGGAAGGGGAGAGAGAGATGGAGAGGGTGACGGAGGGAAAGAGTAATTTTAGGTTGAGGTCTGGAATGTAATTGTTGCAATATGAATTATTATTATTATTACAGGAGTGGCAATAAGAATAATATACTACTACAACCACTACTAATAACAATAATACAGGACTTAAATCATCTTGTGTGTTAGGTTAATTAACTACCGCATGCTGTGGAAGTTAATTACCACACACCTGCTGCCAGCTCTGTCCCACCAGCTGTGCGACAGGACAGTCACCCAGCTCACCGTCTATCGCCCAAATTATATCTTGTTACATTACAAAAATAATCTAAACACACAGATTTATTAAGAAAAAGGTCAACAAAGCCAAAAAGCGGAGAAGGCAAAGAATTGTGACAAGCTGGGGTTAGCGAGCAGGGGGCTACGATAGGCTGGGAATTGGTATCTATAGGCCAGAAAGGTGTACGGTCTAGCAGGCCGGCGGGTTGGACTGGTGTTTGTACCCGGGGCCCGGTCGGCTCGTCTGGTACATTTTGAAGTTGCTTTTATGGAAATGGATGTGTTGGAAGCGCCAGTATGCTGTGTCTGTCAGCGGTCCGTGTCTGTCAAGGCTGAGCAACATGCTACAAATAGAACAGAGAGTCAGACGGCGATTACAGCACAAACACAAACCTTGATTTATTGATTTATTTAACTATTTTAAGTAATGTACTACTCCTGAATCTAATAATACAAAATAAGGATTCAGGGCTGAATGGTAAAGATATTGTTATTATTATTATTGTTATTAATATGCATTATATGTTTCTCCTGCCATATCTGGAAAGACCATTTCACATTTTTCAGGGACAGCAGTCACTTCACATCAGTGTATTTCTCTGTATAGAGATAGATAGGGAGAAAGAGGGACTGAGAGAGAAAGAGAGTGAAAAAGAGAGGTAGTTAACCCCTTCAGTGCTGCAGGACTGCTGTGTGACATGAGTGGAGATGGAGATTTTGTAATTTATATATGTATCTATGTATGTATGTATGTATTGTTCAGATTGATCTCTATCACCAGTCCAGTCAATGCAATTCAACTGAAGCTGCTTTATTGGCAAGACTTATATGTTTATTGCCAAAGCAATTACACAATACATACTTTTTATACAATACAGTAAAAACACATTCCCTCTGTGTCCAGGCTGTCCAGAGGGCCACAGTGTATCTCTCATTCTCTCTTCTCTCTCTCTCCCTGTGTATCTCTCCTCTTCTCTACCCTTCCCTCTCGCAACTTCCCCTCTCCCCCACCCCCACCTCTCACTCCCATGGTTAGTTAGCTGCTTAATGCCGTGTACTCTGGAACTGTTTGCTGGGACAACCTCTATCTCTCTCAATCTTATACAGCTCAGTTCAGTTCAGTTCAGTTCAAATTAACAAAGCATTTTGGAGCTAAAGCTCTCACACAGCATAAACAGTGAGCATATATCTGACAATAATCTCTCTCGCTCTCTCTCTCTCTCTCTCTCTCTCAATTCAACTCAAAAAAGCTTTATTGGCATGCCTAATTGACATCAGTGTTGCAAAGCATTGTCAGACATGTCCACTGCTCAAGAATGAGAACAATAAATACACAAATTAGACATTCTAGATATTAACCTCTGTTTATAGATACTTTACAAAACATTGTTGTACACACAGTATACACAGTGTCACCCAGTAAAATGTTGCGCAGCTACCTCTGCTGTCTGTGCGTCCTCCCCCAGCAGGATTGCCAGACTTGTTCCCCCTGCTTGGTGAACTGAGGTCAGGGGTCAGGCTTGCGAGTCTGTGGGAGTGGGAGTATTTTGGGCAGTACAGCAGGAAGTGGGCCTCATCCTACACTTCTCTGTCTATCTCTTTTGCTTTCACTCCCTCACTGGGACACCGCCTAAAGCCACTGTACTATTCTGTGTATATACACCTCTACTTTATATACACACCTGTACTCCCTGTATATATGCACCTGTACTGTTTATATACACCTGTAATCTCCTGTAAATATTAATCTTTACTGTATATATACACCTGTACTCTCCTGTATATATAAACCTTTACTGTATATATACACCTTTACTGTATATATACACCTGTACTGTATATATACACTTGTACTGTATGTACACACCTGTACTCTCCTGTATATATACACCTGTACTCTCCAGTGCTCAGATACTGTGGATAAGAAACAATACATGTAGAAATTATACACTTTATACTTTAAAATATACTAACCGGCATTTTACATAAAATTGCTGTATGCAAAGTACATACAGTGTCATGGGCCCAGAATGCTCATTCTGCCTCTCTCTCGCTCTCCATCTCTCCAGAGAGGCCCAGGAGCAGAGTTCCTGGGTTCACCTCTCTCTCAGCCTCGTGGGCCTCTCCCTCCATCTGTCAGCACAGGAGAGCAGACCTCTCTCCCTCCCTCTCTGCCTCTCTCGCTGCATCTCTCCCCCTCTCTGCTTGTCTCCATCTCTGTCTGTATCATACTCTCCCATCTCTCTTTCTCCTCACTTTTCTCTACCCCTCTTTCCATCTCTCTCTCTCTCTTTTTCCCCACAGCAGCTGTCTATCCTGCAGCTGTTCATTAATAGCTCACCATCTCCTGCCTCTGGACACACTCCTCTCCCTCTCTCTCCCTCTCTTCCATTCTGCCTCTCCCTCTCTTAGTTTAATTAGTTTATTCATGAAGAATGTACAGCACTACAGTACTATAGTACAGAACTACAGTACACTACAGCACAGCACTTCAGCACTATAGCACTACAGCGCCATACAGAATTCATGTGCACTTGTTGATTTGTTTGTGTTGTTGTTGTTGTGCATTTTAAACTCAGAGCTGCAATACACCAGACAGTCAGGCAGCCATCCAGACTGAGTTACTGTTCCCATAGAAATAACAGGTACATTACTCTCTCTCTGTCTCTCTCTCTCCCTCCCTCTCTCTGATGATGGAGAGGCAGCTGTGTGGGGTGGCAGTGTCCTGTCACTCAACGCAACTACAGCACAGGTAAACTGAGAGTGATGTATAGCCACTCACACATACACACACTCACTGACACACACATACACACTGACACACACACTCATACTGGGTTTACATTCTGCAAACTCACACTGACACACTCAGTACCCAAGCGTTGCCAACAGAGGCACAGCACAGCAGTACAGCCCCCTCCCTGCTGGCACAGCCTCTGCTGACTTCTCACAACTATGCTTTAGTTTTAAGAAATAAAAAGATGCAGTATACAATGTTCAGTGTATATATAACGGATTCTGCTGCGTTAACAAAGAGACAATTAGAGTTCTGTCAGGAGAGTGGGATGCCTTCTGAAATGGTGCCAGAGAAAGAGACACAACTATGCTGGAGTGTGCTGACTGACTGACACACTGACTGACACACTGACTGACTGACACACTGACTGACACACTGACTGACACACTGACTGACTGAAAGAGGGAGAGAGAGATTCAGACACACGACCCCACCGCGCTCCTGCCCATGCACTTCGAATGCTCCGGCTCTGATCCCTGGATCGATGGGCGCCCCAGGCTGGCTCTCTCCCTAATCCCGGGATCAGGGCCGGAGACAGGACTCCTCCCCTGGGGGGCGGGGGCTGGAGCCAGGGGGGTTAGTACTGTAATCCGCAGGCTGAATTGTGGGAGATGGCACAGCTCTCTGGGACACAGTCAGCACTCTGCAGAAATCCCTCGCTCTCTCCCTCCCTCCGTTTCTCTCTCTCTCTCTCTCTAACTGGGAGAGAAGTTTGTGTTAATTTGTGTGTGTGTGTGTGTGTGTGTGTGGAGGGGGAGTTGAGAGATTGTGTTTCTGTGACAAAGTGACTGTGTGAGTGTGTGTGTTAGTGGAGCCTGTGCATGTGTATGCGTGTGTTTGTGAATGTATGTGTGAGTGTGTGAGTGAGGGTGTGTATGGTGTATGGTGTATTGAACCAGTTTTTCATGTTTCTTCCTTGTTTTTTGTTGTTTTTTACATAATAACCACAAAATAATAATAAGACGCATATTTTGCTGTCTGTGCAGAACTCCCCCTTCACAGAAGGGCCCCGTGGGCACTGTCAGAACCAGCTTCAAAGAGCAGCACTGGCACACATCCTCTCTGTCTCCTGCACTCCAGACTGCATGTCCTGCCCCACGCTGCGCTCGCACTCTCCTACACTACACTCTCCTACACTGCACACTAGTGTTACCAGCCCGAGGACCCGGGGCATCGTAAACCCGGGCAACCCAGACGATTTCTCAACCCCGCAAGCCCAAGATTGGCATACAGTGGGGGAAAAAAGTATTTGATCCCCTGCTGATTTTGTATGTTTGCCCACTGACAAAGAAATTATCAGTCTATAATTTTAATGGTAGGTGAATTTTAACAGTGAGAGACAGAATAACATCAAAAAAAATCAAGAAAAACGCATTTAAAAAAAGTTATACATTGATTTGCATGTTAATGAGTGAACTAAGTATTTGACCCCTTTGACTCAGTACCTGGTGGCAAAACCCTTGTTGGCAATCACAGAGGTCAGACGTTTCTTGTAGTTGGCCACCAGGTTTGCACACATCTCAGGAGGGATTTTGTCCCACTCCTCTTTGCAGATCCTCTCCAAGTCATTAAGGTTTCGAGGCTGACGTTTGGCAACTCGAACCTTCAGCTCCCTCCACAGATTTTCTATGGGATTAAGGTCTGGAGGCTGGCTAGGCCACTCCAGGACCTTAATGTGCTTCTTCTTGAGCCACTCCTTTGTTGCCTTGGCTGTGTGTTTTGGGTTATTGTCATGCTGGAATACCATCCACGACCCATTTTCAATGCCCTGGCTGAGGGAAGGAGGTTCTCACCCAAGATTTGACGGTACATGGCCCCGTCCATCGTCCCTTTGATGCGGTGCAGTTGTCCTGTCCCCTTAGCAGAAAAACACCCCCAAAGCATAATGTTTCCACCTCCATGTTTGACGGTGGGGATGGTGTTCTTGGGGTCATTCCTCCTCCTCCAAACACGGCGAGTTGAGTTGATGCCAAAGAGCTCGATTTTGGTCTCATCTGACCACAACACTTTCACCCAGTTCTCCTCTGAATCATTCAGATGTTGGCAAACTTCAGACGGGCCTGTACATGTGCTTTCTTGAGCAGGGGGACCTTGCGGGCGCTGCAGGATTTCAGTGCTTCACGGCATAGTGTGTAACCAATTGTTTTCTTGGTGACTATGGTCCCAGCTGCCTTGAAATCATTAACAAGATCCTCCCGTGTAGTTCTGGGCTGCTTCCTCACCGTTCTCATGATCATTGAAACTCCACGAGGTGAGATCTTGCATGGAGCCCCAGACCGAGGGAGACTGACAGTTATTTTGTGTTTCTTCCATTTGCGAAGAATCGCACCAACTGTTGTCACCTTCTCACCAAGCTGCTTGGCGATGGTCTTGTAGCACATTCCAGCCTTGTGTAGGTCTACAGTCTTGTCCCTGACATCCTTGGACAGCTCTTTGGTCCTGGCCATGGTGGAGAGTTTGGAATCTGATTGATTGATTGATTGCTTCTGTGGACAGGTGTCTCTTATACAGGTAACGAGCTGAGATTAGGAGCACTCCCTTTAAGAGAGTGCTCCTAATCTCAGCTCGTTACCTGTATAAAAGACACCTGGGAGCCAGAAATCTTGCTGATTGATAGGGGATCAAATACTTATTTCCCTCATTAACATGCAAATCAATGTATAACTTTTTTGAAATGCGTTTTTCTGGATTTTTTTGTTGTTATTCTGTCTCTCACTGTTAAAATACACCTACCATTAAAATTATAGACTGATCATTTATTTGTCAGTGGGCAAATGTACAAAATCAGCAGGGGATCAAATACTTTTTTCCCTCACTGTAGGTATAAAACCGTGTTTGACGAAAAAAAAAAATCATACTTGCGTGCACAGCGCAAACAGGGAATGTTTGGTTCTACTTCCTATAAGAAGGTATTTCAAACAGCTGGGGGCTCTACAAGGTCGCTTCAGTTTATACAAATGATCACTACATAATAACTATGTGAATTAATAAATAATAATAATAATAATAATAATAATAATAATAATAATAATAATAATAATAATAATAATAATAATAATAAGGCAGTATAACTGAGTTTGTGTTTAATTTCAGCTACAAAAAGGTGTTTATTATTTTACTTATTTAGTATTACCTTATGGCCAGGGGTTCTAATTTAATGAATAAAATAAGGGGAAAAACTAAGATTTCAGGAGTTCAGTCAACTAATATGTTTTATGTGTCCAACAGTGTGTGACAGGGTGAGGCGTGCGCTGTGCTGAAAGCGTTGTATAATCGCATTTTAAAGAGAGAGAGAGAGAGAGAGAGAGAGAGAGAAACGCCATCGGAAAAGTTTAGAGAGAGCTTAGTGTTTCTTATTTACTTGTTTTGTTTCCATATTGCTTATTTTTCCTATTTATATGCTTATTAAATAATTTGTCATCAAGCCCGGGTGCCCCAGGGACCCCGGGTTTATACATTTTAAACTCCATAAACCTGGGCCTGGAATTTTCTCCCAGTTTTGGAAACGCTACAGCACACTCTTCTACACTCCACAGTCTCCTACACTGCACACTCTCCTACACTGCACACTCTCCTACACTCCACACACTCTTCTACACTCCACACTCTCCTACACTCCACAGTCTCCTACACTGCACACTCTCCTACACTGCACACTCTCCTACACTCCACACACTCTCCTACACTCCACACACTCTTCTACACTCCACACTCTCCTACACTCCACACTCTCCTACACAGCACACTCTCCTACACTGCACACTCTCCTACACTCCACTCTCCTACACAGCACACTCTCCTACACTCCACACACTCTCCTACACAGCACACTCTCCTACACTCCACACTCTCCTACACTCCACACACTCTTCTACACTCCACACTCTCCTACACTCCACACTCTCCTACACAGCACACTCTCCTACACTGCACACTCTCCTACACTCCACTCTCCTACACAGCACACTCTCCTACACTCCACACACTCTCCTACACAGCACACTCTCCTACACAGCACACTCTCCTACACTCCACACTCTCCTACACAGCACACTCTCCTACACTCCACACACTCTCCTACACAGCACACTCTCCTACACTCCACACACTCTCCTACACTCCACACACTCTCCTACACAGCACACTCTCCTACACTCCACACTCTCCTACACAGCACACTCTCCTACACTGCACACTCTCCTACACAGCACACTCTCCTACACTCCACACACTCTCCTACACAGCACACTCTCCTACACTCCACACTCTCCTACACTCCACACACTCTTCTACACTCCACACTCTCCTACACAGCACACTCTCCTACACTCCACACACTCTCCTACACAGCACACTCTCCTACACTGCACACTCTCCTACACAGCACACTCTCCTACACTCCACACACTCTCCTACACAGCACACTCTCCTACACTCCACACACTCTCCTACACAGCACACTCTCCTACACTGCACACTCTCCTACACTGCACACTCTCCTACACTCCACACTCTCCTACACAGCACACTCTCCTACACTCCACACACTCTCCTACACAGCACACTCTCCTACACTCCACACACTCTCCTACACAGCACACTCTCCTACACTCCACACTCTCCTACACAGCACACTCTCCTACACAGCACACTCTCCTACACTCCACACACTCTTCTACACTCCACACTCTCCTACACAGCACACTCTCCTACACAGCACACACTCTCCTACACTGCACACTCTCCTACACTCCACACACTCTCCTACACTGCACACTCTCCTACACTCCACACACTCTCCTACACTCCACACACTCTTCTACACTCCACAGTCTCCTACACTGCACACTCTCCTACACTGCACACTCTCCTACACTCCACACACTCTTCTACACTCCACACTCTCCTACACTCCACAGTCTCCTACACTGCACACTCTCCTACACTGCACACTCTCCTACACTCCACACACTCTCCTACACTCCACACACTCTTCTACACTCCACACTCTCCTACACTCCACACTCTCCTACACAGCACACTCTCCTACACTGCACACTCTCCTACACTCCACTCTCCTACACAGCACACTCTCCTACACTCCACACACTCTCCTACACTCCACACACTCTCCTACACAGCACACTCTTCTACACTCCACAGTCTCCTACACTGCACACTCTCCTACACTGCACACTCTCCTACACTCCACACACTCTTCTACACTCCACACTCTCCTACACTCCACAGTCTCCTACACTGCACACTCTCCTACACTGCACACTCTCCTACACTCCACACACTCTCCTACACTCCACACACTCTTCTACACTCCACACTCTCCTACACTCCACACTCTCCTACACAGCACACTCTCCTACACTGCACACTCTCCTACACTCCACTCTCCTACACAGCACACTCTCCTACACTCCACACACTCTCCTACACAGCACACTCTCCTACACAGCACACTCTCCTACACTCCACACACTCTCCTACACAGCACACTCTCCTACACTCCACACACTCTCCTACACTCCACACACTCTCCTACACAGCACACTCTCCTACACTCCACACTCTCCTACACAGCACACTCTCCTACACTGCACACTCTCCTACACAGCACACTCTCCTACACTCCACACACTCTCCTACACAGCACACTCTCCTACACTCCACACTCTCCTACACTCCACACACTCTTCTACACTCCACACTCTCCTACACAGCACACTCTCCTACACTCCACACACTCTCCTACACAGCACACTCTCCTACACTGCACACTCTCCTACACAGCACACTCTCCTACACTCCACACACTCTCCTACACAGCACACTCTCCTACACTCCACACACTCTCCTACACAGCACACTCTCCTACACTGCACACTCTCCTACACTGCACACTCTCCTACACTCCACACTCTCCTACACAGCACACTCTCCTACACTCCACACACTCTCCTACACAGCACACTCTCCTACACTCCACACACTCTCCTACACAGCACACTCTCCTACACTCCACACTCTCCTACACAGCACACTCTCCTACACAGCACACTCTCCTACACTCCACACACTCTTCTACACTCCACACTCTCCTACACAGCACACTCTCCTACACAGCACACACTCTCCTACACTGCACACTCTCCTACACTCCACACACTCTCCTACACTGCACACTCTCCTACACTGCACACTCTCCTACACTCCACACACTCTCCTACACTCCACACACTCTTCTACACTCCACAGTCTCCTACACTGCACACTCTCCTACACTGCACACTCTCCTACACTCCACACACTCTTCTACACTCCACACTCTCCTACACTCCACAGTCTCCTACACTGCACACTCTCCTACACTGCACACTCTCCTACACTGCACACTCTCCTACACTCCACACACTCTCCTACACTCCACACACTCTTCTACACTCCACACTCTCCTACACTCCACACTCTCCTACACAGCACACTCTCCTACACTGCACACTCTCCTACACTCCACTCTCCTACACAGCACACTCTCCTACACTCCACACACTCTCCTACACTCCACACACTCTCCTACACAGCACACTCTCCTACACTCCACACTCTCCTACACAGCACACTCTCCTACACTGCACACTCTCCTACACAGCACACTCTCCTACACTCCACACTCTCCTACACAGCACACTCTCCTACACTCCACACACTCTCCTACACAGCACACTCTCCTACACTCCACACACTCTCCTACACTCCACACACTCTCCTACACAGCACACTCTCCTACACTGCACACTCTCCTACACAGCACACTCTCCTACACTCCACACTCTCCTACACAGCACACTCTCCTACACTCCACACACTCTCCTACACAGCACACTCTCCTACACTCCACACACTCTCCTACACTCCACACACTCTCCTACACAGCACACTCTCCTACACAGCACACTCTCCTACACTGCACACTCTCCTACACAGCACACTCTCCTACACTGCACACTCTCCTACACTCCACACTCTCCTACACAGCACACTCTCCTACACTCCACACACTCTCCTACACAGCACACTCTCCTACACTCCACACACTCTCCTACACAGCACACTCTCCTACACTCCACACTCTCCTACACAGCACACTCTCCTACACTGCACACTCTCCTACACAGCACACTCTCCTACACTCCACACTCTCCTACACAGCACACTCTCCTACACTCCACACTCTCCTACACAGCACACTCTCCTACACTCCACACACTCTCCTACACAGCACACTCTCCTACACTCCACACACTCTCCTACACTCCACACACTCTCCTACACAGCACACTCTCCTACACAGCACACTCTCCTACACTCCACACACTCTTCTACACTCCACACACTCTCCTACACTCCACACACTCTCCTACACAGCACACTCTCCTACACTCCACACACTCTCCTACACAGCACACTCTCCTACACAGCACACTCTCCTACACTCCACACTCTCCTACACAGCACACTCTCCTACACTGCACACTCTCCTACACAGCACACTCTCCTACACTCCACACTCTCCTACACAGCACACTCTCCTACACAGCACACTCTCCTACACTCCACACACTCTCCTACACTCCACACACTCTCCTACACAGCACACTCTCCTACACTCCACACTCTCCTACACAGCACACTCTCCTACACTCCACACACTCTCCTACACAGCACACTCTCCTACACAGCACACTCTCCTACACTCCACACACTCTCCTACACTCCACACACTCTCCTACACAGCACACTCTCCTACACTCCACACACTCTCCTACACAGCACACTCTCCTACACTCCACACTCTCCTACACAGCACACTCTCCTACACTCCACACACTCTCCTACACAGCACACTCTCCTACACTCCACACACTCTCCTACACTCCACACACTCTCCTACACAGCACACTCTCCTACACTCCACACACTCTCCTACACAGCACACTCTCCTACACAGCACACTCTCCTACACTCCACACACTCTCCTACACAGCACACTCTCCTACACTCCACACACTCTCCTACACAGCACACTCTCCTACACTCCACACACTCTCCTACACAGCACACTCTCCTACACTCCACACTCTCCTACACAGCACACTCTCCTACACTCCACACACTCTCCTACACAGCACACTCTCCTACACTCCACACACTCTCCTACACTCCACACACTCTCCTACACAGCACACTCTCCTACACAGCACACTCTCCTACACTCCACACACTCTTCTACACTCCACACACTCTCCTACACTCCACACACTCTCCTACACAGCACACTCTCCTACACTCCACACACTCTCCTACACAGCACACTCTCCTACACAGCACACTCTCCTACACTCCACACACTCTTCTACACTCCACACTCTCCTACACTGCACACTCTCCTACACTCCACACTCTCCTACACTCTCCTACATACTTCTGCTCCAGTTTCTTCTCAGAATATTAAAGTTGGCTATGTTGATGCTGATAATGATGCTGATGATAATAATTATATTATTAATAATAGTAGTAATAACAACAGAAATACATACACATACATGTGGGTAAAGCTTTTGCTATGCTATGCAGCTGTTCACCATTACGCAGAGGAATTTCAGTAGAGTTGTGTTGTTTCTCAGAACCTGTCAGAACCTGTTGAGACTTGGTGAGAGGGAGAAACCTCTTCATCCTCCTCCTCCTCCTCCTGCCCCTCTCTCCTCCTCTTCCCTCTCCATCAGTTGATTTCCTTGTTCTTAGAATTTTCAATTTATTAATTTGTCCTTTCATTAACATCGCTATTTATGTGTTTATCTGTAAGTGTTGTTTTGGCCTTGTTCCATTAGAGACAGGAGAAGAGGGTATGTGTGTGTGTGTGTGTGTGTGTGTGTGTGTGTGAGTGTGTGTGTACAGAACTGCTTACCTGAGAAATGGTTTTCTTACGCCCCCAGAGGATAATAGAGAGAATGGGGAGGGGGACAGAAGAGAGCCAGGAAGAGAAAGAGAGTTGCACGAGAAAAAGAGAGGAGAGAGAGATGGAGAGATAAATGTTTTTGTGTCTGGTCCTCTCTCTCTTTCCCTCCCTCCCCTCTCCCTCTCTATCTTCCTTCCCTTTCTCCCTTCCCCCTCTCTCCCCCTCTCTCTGTGTCTGTGTGCTGTCACAGCCCTGCCCTGAGGAGAGCCACCAGTCCTCTCCAGTAATATAATCACAGCTCCACTCCCCTCCTCTCCATCAGCGCCAGTGTTACACCCCAGTGTCTAAGTTCGGCCCACAGCCCAGCCTTCAGCCCGCCTGTAAAGACCCATTTGCTGGTATTCAATCTTGATGGAGACTCCCTCGCTGATCAGATTTTAAAAAATATACTATTATTAAGTAGCATTATTATTATCATATATATAACTAGTAGTTCAGATTGTTTTTCCTGTTTAAATGTATTATCTCCCCCCTGAAGTGAATAACATAAACATTCAAATGCATCTCAGACTAACACAGCTGCTTTTATTTTACTTTATTTATTTATACATTTTTCAGGAGTTTTTATGAGGCCGTCGCTGCCACTGCAGTAGAGTAACAAATACATGAATTAAATTAGTAACACCTGTCTGTCTATCCGTCTATTTATTTATATATATATGTCTGTTTATCCTGTGTATCTACCTATGTATCTGTCTGTTGATAACATACATATATATGAGTGTGTGTGTGTGTGTCTGTATTGCACAGTGCGGTGTGTGCGTTTACTCAGTGTGTAAACTACACATTCTCTGTTACTCAGTGTGTAAACTACTCAGTCTCTAGGGGGCACACTGTGTGCGGCTTCTGTCTCTGTGCAGCAATCTGACACTCTCCCCTGACACTCACCAATCAACACCCCTCCTCATCCCTCCTTCCTCTCCTCCTCCTCCTCCCCTCTCCTGCCTTCTGCCCCAGTATTACGTTTCTGTAAATATGATTTTCGCGCTTGTTTGATCACCGTGCCTGGGCTGCTATGCTGAGAGAAGGGGAGAGAGGTGATTTAATTTACACTGAGTGGAGATTGATACTGCACAGCTCTGAGGGACTGAGGGAGAGAGGAGGGAGGGAGGAAGGGGAAGAGGAGAGGGGGAGAGGGGGAGCACAGAGGGTTGACAGGGAATGAGGGGAGGAAGGGGAAGAGGAAGAGAAAGAGAGATTATAGAGGAAGGAGGGGAGGGAGGGAAGGAGAGAGATGGAGGGATGGGGAAGTGGAAAAGAAAGAAAAGTGTTGCTATCGCCATCTCCCTCTCCCGTGATCCCTCTCTTTCTGTCCCTCCCTTTCCCCCTCCTCTCTCTGCCTCTCCTCTCTCCCTCTCTCCCTGTCCCCCTCCCCTCTCTCTCTCTCTATCTCTCTCTCTCAATTTTTATATTGTTCTCCTGGGACTCGTGCTGACAGGTTAAGTGAGTGCTTACAGTCCCCACCCATGTCACTGAGACACCGGCTGCACACTCTATCAAAGCACAGAGAGAGCAGCGGCGAGGAGAGGGGTGGTAGAGGTGGAGGGTGGAAAGGAGATTGGAGAGAGAAGAGACAGACAGGAAAAGAGAGAGAGAGAGATAGAGAGAAGGAGATGCAGACAGAGATTGAGAGAGGGGGGGGGATTGAGGGGCGCAGTGATGGAGAGAGGGAATGAGAGGGGGGCTGGGGGGGGTCTATAATAGATATCCCTCTGCTCCAGTTTATTATCACTGCTGAGAGAGAGAGAGAGAGAGAGAGAGAGAGAGAGAGGGAGAGGGAGCCCTGTGGAGTTGCAGACAGTTTTATTTGTTCAGATGTTGTATGTATTTGACAGTAGCTGGAGCTCCGTGCCTCTGTAACTCTGCCGCAGCACGGTGTTGACACAGGGACAGAGGGGACACGGACAGACCCAGTGTCTTCAGTACAGGAGTCTTCAGTCTCATATTGGGCTGGGGTGTCCCCTATCCAAGCCAAGCCCAAACACACCTGAGGAATGTGATCTAAAATTGACAACAACACGGGCAGGTCATGAACGTCACGTTCACCGGCATCACAGTGATATCATCAACCTGCGCCAGCCAGAAAGTCCAGGCAGCTGTCCCTGGGGAGTGCCCTCTGTGTGTGGCGAATGAGACGGGTAGCTGAGAACAGGTTTGGGATGAATTCAAACACTGTCTCTCACCCCCTTCCTCTAACTGAGAGATGAGGAGCTGCTCTCACATGGCAGACATGTCCAGCAGCCCCACTGTGTTCAAAACCATAGAGCCCAGAGGTCTCAGAGGGCCAGGAACTGTCTGCTGGGAACTGTTGTAGAGGAGGAAGTGAAAGAGAGGGGGTATAGAGGGAGAGAGAGAGAGGGAATAAGGAGAAGATAATTGTCTACATTTCCCCCATCTCCCTCACTTTCCCTCCCTCTCCCACTCCTGCTCCCATTCGCTCTCGCTGTTTCTCTCCCCCGTGTGCTGTTGTAGCCTACAGTGGACTAAACACTGCAGAGTATTCGCAAAGGGCCTGGAAAATAAATAAACAAATAAAAACAATGATGGGGTTTCAGTTGTGTTGTAGCTGCTTCAGCATCATTAATACCCCTCTGTCAGATTCGCTCTCCTGTTTCACAAAAGCAATTATAAACGCACGGCCCTACACATCTGAACTCCCTGTTGTGTGAAACTGTGACACACGGGGCACACGCACAGCGCACACGCACAGCGCATACACACAATGTGTGCGAGGGAAAGAGAGGGAGAAAGGCAGTAAGAGAGAGAAGCAGAGAATTGTGTGTCTGTGCGTCTGTGTGAGAGAGTCAGTGTATGTGTGTGTGAGCGTGTGTGTGTGTAACAGAGAGATTGAGTCAGTGTGTGAGTCAGTGTGTGTGTGTGTGTGTGTGTGTGTGTGAATGCTGTGTGAAAGGGAGAGTCAGTGTGTGAGAATGTCAGTTATGTTAGTGTAAATGTTAGTGTGTGTGAGAGAGAGTCAGTGTGTGAGAGTCAGTGTGTGTGAGTGGAGACATGCCGAATGCAGAGAGATTAGCTTTCCCATTAACTTTGGCCTCTAATCTCCCTCACTGCTTTAATTGAGGTCAGACTCAGGGGCTGGGGATGGGGGGGGGGGGGGCAGGGGGGCAGATTTGTTGTTTGCTGAGTTGGCTGTGAAAAGGAGAAACATCTCAGAGGGCCGACACAGCTGGAGACTGCATGCAAAAAGTGCAATAAAAAAACACATTGTCACACTCACTCACTCAAATTGACACACATACACTACAGAGTGTGTCTGTGTCAGTAAGTGTGTAGCAGGTCTTTGTATGTGTATGTGAGTGAGTGTGTGATTGTGTGTGAGTTTGTGATTGTGCGAATAAGTGATTGTGTGTGAGTGCATGTGTGTTTTGAGTGTTTGTGCATGCATGTGTGTGAGTGTGAGTGTGTGCCACAGGCCTATCCCCAGGCTCCTATTCCGAGAGGTCTAAATGATCGAATGCCAATGATCCAGGCAGCAACAAAGGTCAAAGTACACAAATTCAATGAAATAAATGTGCTTTTATTTACAGTACTTTACATCCAGCAATTGAGATAATACTGCAGCAACCAAACAACGCTCTAGATAACAGACATGGCGGACACCCATGCTGTACCTGAGCTCTAACTCAGCACTGCCTGTGCCTGGGTGGGAGGCTCCTCATCTCTAAAGCCCCGCCCCCTTTTAACACACAATTGATTCCTAAAACCCTAGTTACAAAAATAACCAACACCAGATGTCATGTTCACAACCATACCATACACGAAGTACATTCCTTTCATTTATTTTGTATATTATATTGAAATTGACACAGGATGCCTGTTATGTACAGGCAGGGCTCACACCTGTGTGAATTAGGGTGGGGAGACCAGCCCTGCTCCAGACTGCAAGGTGGCACTCTGTTGCCAGTGAAGGTGATTATGGACACAGATGGGTGGCCACCCAGATACTGGCTTTTAAAATCACCTCTGACCTTAGTTTAGTTCTCTTCCAGCACACACAGCAGTAAACAGCAGCATTATTCAATGTGAAACTGGGAATCCTCCGCGTGCAGGTAAGAGTGCTATTTATTTATTTATTTATTTATTTATTTTTAAACCCCCAGTTGTTTCTCTGCATTGGTCTGTGTAAGAGTTGTAACAGGCTGTGTGAGGGCACACCATCACAGTTTGTGTGTGAGTGACACCATCACAGTGTGAGTGAATGTGTGTGAGAGTGAGTGACTGGGTGAGAAATCTTCATCAGCTCTGAATGCACTCTGCTATAAGACTTCAGCATAATGTCCTACAATTTCATATACACACACACACACATACATATAACATCTACACACACACACACACACACACTGTACATACACTCACCTAAAGGATTATTAGGAACACCATACTAATACTGTGTTTGACCCCCTTTTGCCTTCAGAACTGCCTTAATTCTACGTGGCATTGATTCAACAAGGTGCTGAAAGCATTCTTTAGAAATGTTGGCCCATATTGATAGGATAGCATCTTGCAGTTGATGGAGATTTGTGGGATGCACATCCAGGGCACGAAGCTCCCGTTCCACCACATCCCAAAGATGCTCTATTGGGTTGAGATCTGGTGACTGTGGGGACCAGTTTAGTACAGTGAACTCATTGTCATGTTCAAGAAACCAATTTGAAATGATTCGACCTTTGTAACATGGTGCATTATCCTGCTGGAAGTAGCCATCAGAGGATGGGTACATGGTGGTCATAAAGGGATGGACATGGTCAGAAACAATGCTCAGGTAGTCCAATTTTGGTAGTCCAATGCTCAATGTCCAATTTTGGTGAGCTTGTGCAAATTGTAGCCTCTTTTTCCTATTTGTAGTGGAGATGAGTGGTACCCGGTGGGGTCTTCTGCTGTTGTAGCCCATCCGCCTCAAGGTTGTACGTGTTGTGGCTTCACAAATGCTTTGCTGCATACCTCGGTTGTAACGAGTGGTTATTTCAGTCAAAGTTGCTCTTCTATCAGCTTGAATCAGTCGGCCCATTCTCCTCTGACCTCTAGCATCAACAAGGCATTTTCGCCCACAGGACTGCCGCATACTGGATGTTTTTCCCTTTTCACACCATTCTTTGTAAACCCTAGAAATGGTTGTGCGTGAAAATCCCAGTAACTGAGCAGATTGTGAAATACTCAGACCGGCCCGTCTGGCACCAACAACCATGCCACGCTCAAAATTGCTTAAATCACCTTTCTTTCCCATTCAGACATTCAGTTTGGAGTTCAGGAGATTGTCTTGACCAGGACCACACCCCTAAATGCATTGAAGCAACTGCCATGTGATTGGTTGGTTAGATAATTGCATTAATGAGAAATTGAACAGGTGTTCCTAATAATCCTTTAGGTGAGTGTACATACATAATGTGGCTCTCAAAAGTATTCACTCCCCTTGGACTTTTCCACATTTCACTGTGCTACAACATGAAATCAGAATGGATTTAATTAGGAGTTGTTGCCACTGATCAACACAGAACATGTCCTTAATGTCAAAGCAAAAATTTAAATCTGGAAATTGTTCTAAATTAATTACAAATACGAAACAGAAAATAATTGAATTCATAAGTAATCACCCCCTTCAGTCCATATTTGATAGAGGCACTTTTGGCAGCAATTACAGACATCAGTCTATGTGGATAAATCTCTACCAGCTTTACACATCTGGATACAGCAATTTGTGCCCATTCATCCCATTGCTCAAACTCCATCAAGGTGGATGGGGACCTTTGGTGAACATTAATTTTCAACTCTTTCCACATATTCTCAATTGGATCCAGGTGCTTTTGAAGAACCTTATTCCGGATTTGCACTGAATTTTCCTTTGTCTTCATGATGTAGTTTTTGTTAGGAATTGTACTAACCAGATGTGGGACCTCCCAGAGACAGGTGTATTTAACCTGAAATCATGTGACACACCTTAATCACCACAGCTCAATCAGGTGTGTCATAGCAAAGGGGGTGATTACTTATGCATTCAAGTATCTTCTGTTTTGTATTTGTAATTAATTTAGAACAATGGGGGTGAATACTTTTGAGAGCCACTTTATTACTAAATCTACACATACACATACATCCAGACAGACTGGGTGATTGTACAATGAAACTACTCTTTTGTGTGTGAGAGAGTGAGAGTTTAAGAGGGGGCGTGAGTGAGTGGGCGTGAGCAAATGAGTGTGGGTGGGTGTGAGAGTGAGTCAGCTTGAATAAGTGTGAGTGTTAGTGTGTGAGAGTGAGTAAGCAGAAGTGACCGGGCATGTGCCAGTGTTCATGAGCAAGAGAGTGAGTGTGAGAGAGAGAGAGAGAGAGAGAGAGTGAGTGAGTGTGTGTGTGTGAGAGACAATGAGTGTGCGAGAGAGAGTGAACGATTCAGTGTGACTGACAGCAGCTCCTCTGTCCTCTTACTCTGTCCCCACCTCCCAGTTTCTGCGGGCGCTGCCTGTCACTGATCAATATTTTAATAACCTGAAAGGATGAAGGCATCATCATAATCAATACCCCAGCGATCAGCCTGGCTGGGCACTGAGCTGCATCGCTCTCCCTGACAGCCACTGTGACACCTCGTACATTACACTGACTAATGCCCTCTCACTGCAACACAATACACACACACAGACACAACTTCCCACAACTGAGTAGAGAAAACATTAATACATAAATAATAGAGTCCAGCACAGTCCAGTCAGAAACTCTACAGCAGGCCAGGCCAGTCCAGTCAGTGACTCTGAGAGAGGGAGAGGAGGGCACAGAGAACATGGGATGGCAAAAGAAGGGAGAGACAAACACACAGGGAAATGAATAGCGAGAGAGCGACAGAGACAGAGAGATAGAGATAGAGTCATGTAAACATCTCAGAGGTGCAGTGAGTGGAGAGCAGTGAAGACAAATTGTGTGTTCGTGTCTGTGTTTGTTTGTGTGTGTGTCTGTGTGTGTGAGAGAGAGATGGTCTCAGCTGTTTTCAAACAGGGACAGATGGCAGGGAGACACATAGACACACTCACACTCTCACACACACACAAATACACACACACAAACACACACACACACACACACACATACATACACACACACACACACACACTGATTATTGAAGCCAGAAACCATGGCAGATGAGGTTCTATTGGCAGCTGTCTAAGAGAAAAAGAGAGAGAGGGACAGAAAGAGACAGAAAGTGAGGGAGGGAAAGAGGGAGAGAAACAGAGATGGGGTAGAGTGTGTACAGATGTGGGGTACAGTGTGGCTCTCAGTGAGTGTTTGTGTGTGTATGTGTGTAAGTGTGTGTGTGTGTCTCCAGGTGAGTGCCCAGCATTTTTGTACAGTGCATGCCCACCCCCCACCCCCGAGCCAGCCTACCCCCCAGGGAGAATGTAATGCAGATATCAGTTCATTAAAGAGAAGAGCTGATGCCGGAGCAGCTGACAGATCAATGCAAACTGAATCTCAGTCTGAGTCTTCACAACACTCAGACCCCGTTCTGTGGGCATCACGAGAGCGGGCAGGAAGGAGGAGGAGAACGGTGCTATCTGAGGGAGCGAGAGAAGGAGAAAGAGGGACAGAGGGAGGGAGGGAAGGAGAGATTGGGAGAAGTCTGCAACTCCGCAACAACCCCCCACTCCGCGGAGGATTCGAAGTGCATGTGGCCCCCAGTTCTGAAACGAAACCTACTCCCCTGCTTTTGGGGTGTGGGGGTTTGGATTAGAGGGTGAGGTTGGTGCCCTCTACTGGAGACCTTGTGTGTTGGTCTCTGTGTCTCCATGTCTCTGTGTGTCTCCTCTGTGCGAGTGTGTGTGTATCTCAGTATCTGTGTTTTTGTGTTATCTGGGTCTGAGTTGTACGACACAGCACCCCCACCCCCGGCCCCTGCGCTCCCCTCAGGTCCGAGCTCTGCGATGCACAGTGGCTGGGTCTGCTTTATCAGGCACAGCCAGCCCCAGGGGTGAGTGTGCATGGGTGGGGGGTGGAGGGGCAGATACACTCTCTCTTGTTAATGTTGTTTTCAAACAGATGTCATGGACACAGAGCCCTTGGTTAGCCAGGGGAGGAGGGAGAGAGAGAGACAAAGAGAGGACAAGGAGCATTTGAGGGGGTTGGGGGGGTGTTAACTCGCCCCCTCACCTCCTCTCTCTCTCTCGGTCTGCCCCCTGCCCTCCCTCTCCTCCTCTTTCATCTCTCTCTCCCCCTCCTGCTCTCCCTCTCTCATGCCGACCCCCGACCCCCCACCCCCACCCCAGCGAACAGTCCCCCTTCAACACCGCTCTGACCCCTGACCTCTCCCTCGCTCTCTCTCCCTCTCGACAGGTCTGGAGAAATGCGCGCCAGTGAGTACAGGAGAGCGGTGCCCTGCCTCTCCGGCTCTAGTGTTCCTGCGTGAGGAAAAGACGTCAAACTTCAGCAGCCGGCTCTCTTACCCTCTCCCTACCCTCTCTATCTCTTGCCCCAGACCTCTCCTCCCCCACTCTCTCTTTCCCTACCTATGTACAGAACAGCGAAGCCCAGGGCAGGACAGTACAGTGTGGTCCAGTGCCATACCAGACAGTACCAGGCAGTGCAGTGCATCAAGAGTGGGCAGAGACGGGGTGATAGAGAAAGAAAGGCAGAAAGAGAGAGAAAGAAAGAAAGAGAGAGAGATAAAAATAAAGAGAGCAGTCACAGCCTCATCTCTCCTTTTCCCTCTCTCTCTCTCTCTCTCTCTCTCTCTCTCTCACACCTGGATTGGCTCCAGTACCCCCCCTCCCCTTCACTTTCCTTCGCTTCCCTTCCTGCCCTCCTCCCTCTCTCCCTCTGTCTGAGTAACTTCATTAGCCGATACAATCCTGCTGATAATCCCGGTTATTATCTCAGACGGTCCCAGTCCATTAGCCGCATTAGTGGCCGGCCGGGGGACAGCTGCTACTGTCTGATACCTACCTGGCTGCCTCTCCCCCTCTCTCCTCCTTCTCCTCCTCCTCCTCTCCCCAGCACAAGTGCAGTGCAGATTAGCAATTACTGTCAGGCTAATTGCTGCAGATTGGACCTCCAGCCTCTTGCCTTCTGCCAAAAAGGCTTCTTGGATTTTATTACTGTTGGTGATGGACCCCCCCAAACCCCCCCTCACCCACACTGCCTACACTGTGCCCCCCCCCCACCACACCCACCACCACAACAACAGATTTAATGAAAGTTGCTGAGCCTCGCAAACAGAATGTGTGTGTGTGCATTTGCGTGTTTGTGTGTATTTGCGTGTGTGTGTGTGTGATTGTATGTCATCTGACACCAAACACAGTTGTGCTGTGCTGTAGTTGCTGTACTGTTCTGTGTTGTGGTTGCTGTACTGCGCTGGGTTGTGTGGGGTGAGGGGGGCCACTCTCTCTCTGGGACCTGTGTTCAGCGCAGTCACAGTGATGCCCCCCATTAACCCGCGCGGCCAGCGGCAGTGTGTTCTGTCAACACACAATTAACCCCTGATGACAGCACTGCTGTGCCCTGCTGTCGCCGTCCGTCTCACTAACTCTGACAAACACACTCGTAAACACAGAAATAAACAAACAAACAAACAGACAGCCAGGGAGCAGCAGGGGAAGGGAGTGAGTCACAGTCCCTGTCGCTGCCTCAGAATACACCCTCCTCTCTCTCTCTCTCTCTCTCTCTCAAATTCAAAAAAAACTTTATTGGTATGCTCATTTCACACAGGTGTTGTGTAACAACGCATTAACAGACACAGCGAAGAGGGAAAAGAAATACATTCAAATATCAAATGAAAGTAGAAAAAAAGTGAAATGTCACAAGTTTGCCGTCATCATACGCGTGTGTGTGTGTAGTGTCACTAAACACTACTTTACTTTATTGCAGTATGTCACCTAAGGGGGAGCTGTTGGCTCATTGTGGAGGGCATTGTGACACTCTTGCCTTGCCCTCTCGTTGCTGTACAGAGTGCTCCCCAGCACTACTCTGAGCCAGGCCTATGTTGGGGGCTCTACTGGTTAATCTGGGGAGGAAGGCATCTCTGTCTCTACCTCCCCAGCCCCACACCGTCCACACAGCCATCCGTGACCTGGGTCAGGTGGTCCTCTGCTCAGGGCCCTGTGCGTGTGTGTGTGTGTGTGTGTGTGTGTGTGTGTGTGTGTGTGTGTGTGTGTGTGTGTGTGCATGTGTGTTTATCAGATCAGTGTGCCAGACCCCATACGGACCACCCCCCCCCACCCCCCTCACGCTCTGCTCAGATATTTAAACATGCCAAGTCAAATAATTCATTCGCAGCATTTCTAAATTATTAATTGTTTCAGTTGAAAACCAAAACATCTGAATATTTATAAACTCCCTTGATGTTGGATCACATTTGTCTGAAATTTCTAATGGCCTGAATCTCATACAGCTCTGACAAGTCTGAGCTTGGGACATCACTGATACATGTCCCTGCCTGTGTGTGTGTGTGTGTGCGTGTGGTGTATGTGTGGTGTACACGTGTGTGTGTGGGGGGGGGTGGGTGTGTTTTTCCCTGTCAGTCTATGGTGTCTCCTAATCACTGCGCAGACAGGATCCATATTTTTTCCGTTCCTCTCAGGTTTAATTAAATGTAACACTGATAAATCACATGTTTACAGTGGCCCTGATGGCTGTGGCCGCCATAAATACAGTGGCTGGACGGCTGCCAGACCCAGACAGGAGAGACTGCCCCCTGCCCGAGTGACACCCCCACACAGCCTCCACCCTGCCCCCGCCCCACTGCTCAGGAGAAAGAGAGAGACGGGGGCGAAACAGAGATGGATCTGTCAGTGATCAATAGTTGTGATTACACCCTGGAGGAGCAGAGGGTGAAAAACACAACTCAGAGACAAGGCTGCAGGGTCATCTTCTGTAGACAGCTGTGTGCTTGTGTGAGAGAGTGCGCGTGTGTGTGAGAGAGTGTGTGTAAGGTTCCTATAGGTACCTGAATAACAAATATATTTACAGTAGTGTGTGTACTCCAGGTGTATATATATAGTAGTGTGTGTGTGTGTGTGTGTGTATTACAGGTGTATATATACAGTACAGTGTGTGTGTACTCCAGGTATATAAATATAGAATGTATACACTACAGTGGGTCCTTTAGGTAAGGTGCTCCATATGTAAATATACACACACACTGACACACACTGACACACACAGCCCCTCTCCCTCTGCCTGCCTCCCTCATTCTGCTCTCCTCCCCCCATAACCCCGTCATCAACCCTCCCCACAGCACACCCACTCTGCAGCTCTACATGAAGGGAGACCCCCCCAGGTTTCTGGCTTCTTTCTTTTCTTTTCTTTTCTTTATTTCTCTCTCTTTTTTTTGCATGTGTTTGTTTCTCTCTTTATTATTTATTTGTATTGTCTTTTGTAAGTTATGATTGCGCCAGACATCCCGAGAGGGAGATGGAGAGGTAGAGAGAGAGAGAGAGACTGAGAGGGAAATGGAGAGAGAGAGAGAGAAAGCAGGGGAACGAATGAGTACGCAGTGACAAGTAATAATAACAGCAATATCCAGGCTATTAGCGTCTGACACTTTGGGGTCAGACTGACGTGGGGGCAATAGAGGACTGACAGAGCGAAACAGCTGCATTAGAGTGAGCCGCTGGGCCAGGGAGACAACTCTCTCACATACACACACACACTGATACAAACACACATTCATGCACACACATATGCACACACACAGAGTGATACAAACACACTCATACACACACTTCATACACACACACCCACTCATACACACACTGATACAAACACACACTCACGCAAACACGCACACACACTCAACACTCACACTCAACTCTATAAATTAAGATGTTGCCTCAGTACTGTGTGTGTGTGTGTGTGTGCATGTGTGTGTGTTTGTGTGTGTGTGAGCCCCTAGTCTGTGTGCTCCATGCAGCTGTGTGTGGAATACTAAACTCTGTTACTCACACTATCTGTTGCTGAGTACACCTCAGGCAGTGAGATAGAGACACCGAGAGAGAAAGAGAAAGAGAGAGAGAGAGAGAAAGAGGGGGGGGAAAGGAGAGAGACAGTCAGAGAGCAAGAGAGTCAGAGAGAGAGAGGGGGGGAAAGGGAGAGAAGGAGGAATGTGATGATTTTTCTTTCCTCCTACCAAGCCTCTTGGTCTCTCCATTCAATTCAATTGAATTCAATTCAAAGCTTTATTGGCATGACTAATTGACATCAGTGTTGCAAAGCATTGTCAGACATGTCCAGTGCTCAAGAATGAGAACAATAAATACACAAATTAGACATTCTAGATATTAACCTCTGTTTACAGATGTTTAACATACGATTGTTGTACCAACAGTATACATGGAGTGCTGCTCACCTCTCGGTATGTGTATCCTCACCCAGCAGAGGGAGTGGGCATCCCTGATGCCAGTGTGTTTGGGGCAGCACAGCAGGAAGTGAGCCTTGTCCTCTCTGGGTTTGGGGTCCTTCATTGTCATCAGGTACTCTGTCTGTCTTTCCGTCTCTCCCTCTGTCCCTCACTGCGTCCCAGGAGAGCGGGGGAAGACAGAGGGAGCGGCGGGGGCGAGTGCTGTGTGATGTAATCTGTCTGTGTGGTCCCCCCTTGCTCTCTCCCATGAGACAGTAGCCAATTTAACAAAGTGCTACACCCCCCACCACCACCCTCCTCCTCCTCCTCTCTCCCCCTGTGTGTCCAAACCCAGTGGGAGGGGGCAGGGGCACTGGGGTAAGTGCAGAGTGGCTGGTGCTCTGAGCTCAGGTGGGCTTACACTTTAGTGGGCTTTTCCAGGGCAGAGAGCTCCAACAACCTTAATTAATCCGGGGATTACAGCAGCAGCCGCCCGAGAGGAGCACGGAGAGTGTGGCAGCTGAGCCCCCCCACCCCACACACCCACACACCCATACACACTCACACCGTTACACACTCATACACACATCGCTGTACTGTGAGAGGGGACAGCAGGAGGAGGAGAAGGAAAACAGGGAGAGAGATAGAAGGGGAGAGAGAGAAGCAGCTTCAAAAGGAATAGAATAGAGCGAGAGAACAAAAGAGACACAGAGAAGGAGGGAGCGGGGTGGAGGTGTGGCAGTGTCTCAGTTCAGTTGGCCTGCAATCGTGTACCCCCCCCATATATATGGAGAGAAAGAGAGAGAGTGATGACAGGTTGAAGAGAGACAGGGGTGGGGGCGACCAACACAGAACAGCTGAAATACTGAATAACTTCATCACTCACAGAGAGCGACAGCCCTGCACAGGGGAGAGCGCAACACTGCTACACAACTGTGTACACTGACTGTTAGCCTGGGGTGGTTCTAAATACCCACACATACATTGTATCAGTCCATCCATCTATCTGTTTCTTGATTTTTAAATTAAGCAGCAGCAGTAGTTTAGTGTAGATGCTGTTGAACTGAGTCCTGACTATGTCTACACAAGAGCTGACGGGGCGCACCGTCTTGTTCCCGCTGTGATAGTCTGGCCTGCATCGCCCCCTGCTGATGGACTGTAGGAGCACACTCTCCTCCGCCTGCTGTCCACAGGCTGCTGTCATCCATCCATCCATCTCCAACAGTAGCTTCATTCATAAAGGGTGGCTATGAGCTGGAGCCTAACCAGACAAGGGACGGCATTATAGTCTTGTTTGCTTTATTATTATTGCTACTACTAATAATACAAATAATAATACCAGTAATTGTATATTAATTATACAATTTCTAATTATATACTTACACTTATTATTATAATTCACTGACAAATTATGTTTTTGAGTTTGTGTGCAGTAACAACATTGGACATGTAGTGTGCGGTAAAAACTTAGTATAAAATATTATGATATTGCAAAAACATGTAAATATAGTGTGGTTTACCATAGTAAAATCACAATAATATGAGTGAAGTATCATGGTATTAACACAGTAACGTGTTTTGTAGAATTCCCTACCTCTGCTTACAATTCCATAGAAACCACAATCTGTGTTGACCTCAAACTGCAAGAATACAACATTAATCGCAAATGGGTTTATTTTAAATATTGCACTTTACGATGATTTGACAATGTTTTACCATGTTTTACCACATTTTACCATAATCTTACTATGCTATTACCATGATTTTACCACATTTTTACAACAATTTTATCAACTTTTTACCTATGTTTTTATCATGCTACACCATGTTTTTATCCTGCTACTAATATATCATGGTGCACCACTATAAGGAATCCACATTACAGCAGTGAATCAATAAGATGTTTATTAGACAATGATAAGAATAAAATAATAGAGAAACAGGTGACAGAGATACAGAGGTAACTGAGAAAAACAGCTGCGGTCATTTACAAGTGACCTTGAGACAACAAGGAAAAAGTTATAATTTAAAACATTAAATGTTGATTAATATGCAAGTGTAACATATTATATTAGCTACTTAATCATTGAAATATGGTATATAGGTAATTCCACCAAACCACTTCTGTAACCTGGTGGACAACTCATAGAAACAATAGGATTTTTTTTTTTTTTTGGGGGGGGGGGGTGTTTATAAATGTAACCATATTTACCTCATCCCCTGAAAACATCAGGCCAGAAACATTAAATATCTGTCGGCTACAGACTTTTCTAGACACAAAAAAGAAAGGCATGTACACACAGGCCCTGAATAAACTCAATTATTTGGATAAGTTCTATATAATTGCTGATCAATACCAGCAATTCTCACAACACACTACACTTTACCATTTTTGCCCTTGATAAACTATACTTTATCACGTGTTTAGCATGCCTATACCTTACTGTATTTTTACCACAGTGCACCACACTACAGTCCTGTAGGAGACAAAAGTGCCACAGCCTCATATTTGGCCCATGGTCCAGGTTTGACATTTCCTATTGCTTTATGGCCAGCATATAGCACTCGCATTTTGACTGGTATTGACACATTAAAATAGGTATTAACAGCAGCGTGTCGCGACCAGGCAGGCAGACTAGTGAAGATGCTGTCTAATAATGGTCACAGAGGGATTTTGCTAACTGAGCCATGTCCTCCTCCCTGTTCGCTGATTGGACAGCGCCGCGCTGCCGCTGGCCAATCCCAGGCTGTGTTGGTCGGAAGCGCGGCGTTCAGAGACGGGCGGGGAGACGCGGCGCACTGGCGGCGCAGCGCTGTTGTTGTGTGGACGGGAAAATGGCGGCGCTCAGCAGCGAGTTTAGCGACTTGGTGGGAATCAAGAAGCAGCTCATCTCCATTACAGCCCTGTGTAAGGAGAGGGGGCTCGTCCACAGCGTGAAATGGTGAGACGCGCAGTCGCTGTTCCGCTTAGGGGCCTGTAGACAACGGCTGTAGTGCGTGTGTTTCTCTCTGCGTTCGCGCGTCTGTGGTTTGTATCCACACATAAACACAACCACCGGTCAGAAAGTCTGTAAAGTGAAGTGATTTTAAAGTATTGAATAGGACTCTTCTGGCTTCAGTGGCAGAGAAAGGACCTTTATCTGTGCGTGTCGTACGGGACATTTATAAGCCCCTCAGTGTCTATTCCCGTGTGCTGACATTTATATAGCGCCTTGTCTAAACACTCCCCGTGTGTGTCACACATCCAGAAAACAGCATCATTCATAACATTTATTTTGCACTTACTGTAACATGGCCTACCTTAATGAAAGTGTGTTTTTTGGGACCTATATCAGATATAAGTAATACTCATTCATTAATGAAAATGTGTCAACAAATGTTTGATACTTTCAATCTCTCTCCCTTCCTCCCCCTCTGTGTGTGTGGTGTGGTGTTGCAGGGCATCTGAGCTGGCGTTCTCCCTGAGCCCTCTCCCCATGAGTGAGCTGCCCCCGCCCCCCCCCTTCACAGAGGTAGGTGTGAGAGTGTGCGCCTCAGGCGTGTTTTTGGTGTGTGTCAGTTTGTGTGTGTGTCTCAGGTGTGTGTGTGTGTGTGCTTGCAGGAGGATGCCCAGGACTTGGATGCTGTGACTCTGGCTCAGTCCTACTTTGACCTGAAGGAGTATGACCGTGCCGCCTACTTCCTGCGGGACTGTTGCAGCCCGAAGGCCTACTTCCTGTACATGTACTCCCGCTACCTGGTGAGACTGGGCACCGCCACACCTGTCTGTCTTGGTTCATCTCTCTCTCTCTCTCTCAATCTATCTATCCGTCCATCTGTCATTTACTCCTTCCCTGTCTGCCCCCTCTCTTTCTCTCTGCCTGTCTGTCCCACACCCTTTCTCATTTAATCTGTAATTTTTCTCTCTGTTCACTCTTCCACTCTTGCTCTGTCATTAATGCCTTTATTCACTCAATTTTGCCCCCTTCTCCCCTGTTTACCACTTTTGATTAATAATTGTAAACTAATACTCATTCTTGTATATAGCAGATAGCTGATTTCTCTTGTCTCTGTCTTTCTCTCCCTCTCTCCCCCTCTCTCTGCAGTCTGGGGAGAAGAAGAAGGATGACGAGACAGTGGACAGTCTGGGTGAGACCCTGCCCCAAATTCAGATTCAACTGGTGCCTTATTTTTCATGGCAAACATTTGTAGTATTGCCAAAGCAATTACATATCTACACACGTCAACAGTAATGGACATCCCTGTGTTTGGATTGATGGAGCCCTCTGTCTTATGTGTATGCTGTGATTGGCTGACTGCACTATGGCCATGCTGTGATTGTCTGTAGGTTGTGTTTTTGTGGCCAGATTGGCCAGAGCCCAAGTATTCGAGCCCTGCTGATTGGCTGAGGCCTGTGTGTCTGTGCCGTGATTGCATGCAGGGCCGCTTGAGAAGGGACAGGTGCGGAACGAGGCTCTGAGGGAGCTGAGGGTGGAGCTGAGCAAGAAGCACAGAGCGGGAGAGCTGGACGGGTTCGCCCTGTACCTGTGAGTGTAATAACACTGGGATACACTACTACACTGTAATAACACTGGGATACACGGCACTCTAATGTAATAGTGTGTATTAACGTTGCGATACACTGATACAGTACTACACTACACTAATTGATTCCGTCTCCGAGGTATATTGTGTTTGGGTGTGTATTGACTATTGGTTATGTATTATTGATGTCTCTGAGGTATGGGGTTGTGCTGCGGAAGCTGGAGCTGCAGAGGGAGGCGGTGGAGGTGTTTGTGGAAGCGACACACTGCCTGCCACTGCACTGGGGCGCCTGGCTGGAGCTCTGCAACCTCATCACCAGCATAGACATGGTACTGCACACGCACTGCACAAAGACTGTGCCGCATTTACGCACTGCACAGCCACTGACCGCATTCTCCTTGCCCCGCTCTCCCAGCTGAAGTCCCTGTCCCTGCCGCAGTGCTGGCTGAAGGAGTTCTTCCTGGCCCACATGTACACCGAGCTGCAGATGATCAAGGAGGCGCTGCAGAAGTACCACAGCCTGATGGAGGCCGGCTTCTCCAAGAGCACCTACATCATCTCCCAGATCGCTGTGGCCTACCACAACATCCGCGGTGAGTGCCGGTGTGTCTGTGTGCGTGCGTGTTTCTCTGTCCATGTTTGTGTCCGTGTCATTCTGTATTTGTTTCTCTCTCTGTCTTGTTAGTATGGTGTAGCACCCTACCAGTTTGTGTATTTAATACACAACCCTTCTCTCCCCCTCCCAGACATTGACCAGGCTCTGTCAGTATTCAATGAGCTGAGGGAGCAGGACCCCTATCGCATAGAGAACATGGACACCTTCTCCAACCTCCTCTATGTCAGGGTGAGAGCGGTTGTGCACTCACACTGTAATGACACACACATACTGCACTACAATTACATGACAAACACACACATTGTAATACACACAGTACACACACTCGCATTGTAACGTTGCACTAATGCACACACATACTCACACACTGTAATACACACACACTTATACACACATGCACACATTGTAACACACATCCTGATACACACATGCACACAGGGAGCGGTGTTGAGGGTTTGAGTGCAGCTCATTGTTGTTATTGTGTGTGATTGTCATTGTTTGTTGTGTGTTTGTGTCAGAGCATGAAGCCTGAGCTGAGCTACCTGGCGCACAACCTGTGTGAGATCGACAAGTACCGAGTGGAGACCTGCTGCGTGATTGGTGAGTGTCTCCTTCTCTCTCTCCCTTTGCTGTCTCCATTTGCATCTCTCTCCCTCTCTCCCTGCCTGACCTCTCCCTGTGTGCTCAGGTAATTACTACAGCCTGCGCTCGCAGCATGAGAAGGCGGCGTTGTACTTCCAGAGAGCACTGAAGCTGAACCCGCGCTGCCTGGGCGCCTGGACACTCATGGGCCACGAGTACATGGAGATGAAGAATACGTCCGCGGCCATACAGGCCTACAGGTACCACACCTGCGCCGGGCACAGCGCACCTGGAGTATGGGCACTACACAGACACGCATGAACACTTCTGCTGCCCAGACTCTCTCTCTCTCTCTCTCTCTCTCACTCACTCTCAAACAGAAAACTGCATGTCATTTTGCCCACATTGTGTGTGTGCAGTAATGTGCTGTGTGTGTTGTGTGCAGGCACGCCATCGAGGTGAACAAGCGTGACTACAGAGCATGGTATGGGCTGGGCCAGACCTATGAGATCCTCAAGATGCCCTTCTACTGCCTGTACTACTACCGCAGAGCACACCAGCTCAGGTACCTGTGTGTTTGTCTGTCTCAATGTGTGTGTGTGTGGTAAATTGACAGAGTGGTTAATGGTGTGCAGCTAAAACTGTGTGTGTGTTTGTGTTAATGGGGTGTTGTCAATGGGTGTGTGGTTAAACGGCCCTCTCCCCTCAGACCCAATGACTCCCGGATGCTGGTGGCCCTGGGGGAATGCTATGAGAAACTGTCACAGCAGGTGGAGGCCAAGAAGGTATGGTAACTATTATTATTAATAGTAGTAATATAAGTAGATGTAGTATTGAATACTATTATTAAAGTATTTCTAGTAGTAGTAATCATATTAGATGCTTTTATTATTATTGTTTATGGTAGTACATGTAATAGTAGTGCTGTTGATATTGTGTAGTGGCAGTACTGTGCTGCTCAGTAGGAGCTCTGTGGTGGCACTGCTGTGAATGTCATGTACAGAGGTAAATGCTGCTGTTATTTCTAGTCTGTGAATATTGTCACTAGTGGGTAGGGCTGGTCAGTGCTGATCCCCCCGTCACTTGGCTAATGCCTCGTTCTACATTGCTATTATTATTGTTGTCTATTAATGTACTTATTAGCTAATAACCCAGCAGTCACAACATGTACACTGTGGAGTTCATGCTGCTTAGCTGTGATTGTGTGTTGGCAGTGTTACTGGAGGGCGTACTCTGTGGGAGACGTGGAAAGGATGGCTCTTCTCAAACTCGCAAAGTGAGTCTCTGTCTGTGGCCCAAACCTGCTCCTCTGTACCTCGAGTGTGAATTATCGGGGCAGTGGTGTAATCTCTCTCTCTCTCAGGTTACATGAGCAGTTGAATGAGTCAGACCAGGCCGCTCAGTGCTACATCATCTACATCCGGGACATTTACTCCTGTGGGGTGAGTCTGTGCTACAGTAACACTCTCACACTGTGCTGTGAGTGTGTGTGTGTGTGTGTGATCTCACGGTCATGTTGCTGTTCAGGAGCTGCTGGAGCAGGCGGAGCTGAGCACTGCATTCCGGTACCTGGGGCAGTATTACTTCAAGGGCAAACGATATGATGAGGCAGCACTGTGCGCCCAGCGCTGCTGTGACTACAACGACGTGAGTCTCTCCCTCCCTCAGAAACTTTTCTCTCACTCCCTCCCTCCTTCAGTACCTATCTCTCACTCACCCTCCAGCAGTACCTCTCTCTCTCTTCCTCCCTCTGTTCATTACTGTTATGAAGGTTGATGATATCTCCTCTCTCTCAGGCTCGTGAGGATGGGAAGGCTCTTCTGCGGCAGATCTCACAGGTCAGAGGGCAGGGGGAGGCTCCAGCCACGACCTCTGACCTCTCACTGCCCTTCGTGTTTGGGCCACTGTCCAACAATACCACGCCTGTGAGACACGTCTCTCCTCTCAACCTGTCCTCCGTCACGCCCTGACACGCCATCTCTCAAGTTTAATATTTTATTCCTCTCTCACCATGTCTCCTACCTTCCTCCATCATGCCTTGACACACTCTGCCTCTCCTCTCTCTCTCTATTCTTTGATAGTCCATCTTGTTTCCCTCCCTTCTTTATTTTACTGATGTGGCATGAGGGCAACAGGACATCTGAGGAAATGCCCAAGTTCTGTACAGACTCCAGCCCTGGTCCTGGACAGAGACAGTACAGCACAGAAGGGTCTCCAACCCTGAGGTGGGGGGGTATTAAGGTGCAGCCACAGGACCCAACTGTGCAGCCCTTGAATTCAAGTTTTGTTCTATTTTGTAATTATTGTATTATCTTATTGTATATTTGTAATTATTGTTGTAATGAATGATGGACAGCGTTGTGCTCAATAAACTGCATCTCTGTGACTGTGTTGTGATCAATAAACTGTCACGCTCAGCAGCTGCACAGATGTCATATGGCCACACTGCCCTCCTGTGTGGAGGATTTTATGTTTATACAACAGTGGAGTATAGACCAGTGTAGTGTAGTCTAGTCACTGTAGTAGACTGTGTAGTCCTGAGGCCAGGTGCATAAACTAAGTCTTTGCATTAATTATGTCATATTAAGGATAGACACTCACTTAAAACTGTTGCAATAAACCATCTTTCCTTAACTGGTCTTACTTTGTCAATCATGCAACACATTCTGGGAAGACACTTGGAGAAAACAAAACATGGCGGAAGCCTCTCTAAAACAGTGAAGATCCCAGTTCACCGTAGCTGAAAATGTATGCTAGTTATGAATAATATTGCATAAAAATATATAGTTTGGGTGGAATTTGGTGAACATTTGGTGAACACTCAAACACAAGGCATGGGATAAAATAAAGTTAATCGCATCAACCCACTTTGTATGCCGTCTGTAAAAGGTGAGAGGTGGTGCAGTTCAAATCCGTGTGTGGGCTCTGACTTGCACAGGCTACACACCAGTATGTGTATAGTCCAGTGTAGTGCAATAGCCCCGGTACAGTACAGTAGTGTAGTGTGGTAGCCTTGTAGAGTGTGGGCACTGTACACTGCTATATTTGTGGTGGCAGAACATTGTCCACAGAGGGAACGTCATTGGTCTTACTTTGTTCTTCAAATAAAATTATGTGAATAAGGCTTGTAAATCCAGTCCAACTCCTGCAGTCTGCAAGAACCAGGCCCGACAGCAGCGGTGAATAAAAGAAGGTATATTTCTGTACATGCCACACATACATATTGCACAGTGAAGGTAAACACAAAGACAGAGAAAGGGCCTCTGAAGCAAAACAGACAGGGCACACACTGCTGGAGATCAACATGCTTTTCCAGGATCAGTGTGATGGGCGGGATGTAGTCTGTTCACGGAGGCTGTAGCACAGGCTGCACCACCACCCTCCTGTGGGTGACCTGAGAAGCAGCAGCATCAACCCCCACTAGTCATTTTAGAATAGAGCTGGAGATAGGATTGACTCCATGGGAACTGGATATCAACTCTCGCGCCCTCTCTCCTCCATTTACACATCTCTCCCTCAGCCTTGCTTCAAGTCACTCTCACTCCCTCATTCTCCCACCCAGAACTGCAGTGAACAATTTCCCAAAATGACAGAAAAAAAAAAAATAACAGTAAGAAAATTAACATATATAGGATACTTTGCATAACACACCCACCCCTCACCTTCTCTCTTTAATATTGAGTGTATGAGAGTGAGTGTGTTCGTGTGTCCGCATTTGTAAACACACAATCTCTTTAACCCACCCCATCAATACAACCCACATGAACTGAGCTCATGGAAATCTGAACTCGTCTCTTTCAATACAGCAGGGTCTGTAGTGTCTCCTATAGTCTTCATCCATCCATCCATCCATCCATCCCACACACCTGCCACAACCACAACACATGGTCCAGTGCAGCCCCACCGGAGGGCAGGCGTCCGGCTCCGAGAGTCATGGCGAAGGTGTGGCGTCCCCGTGCCGGAGCCGGGGCTCACAGTAAGGCGGGGGGCTGTGGCTCGGGACTGGACTCAGAACTTGAGGGGGGCGGGGCCGGGCGAGCGCTGGCGGGATCTCAGGATGCGGCCGTAGGGGGTACTGCTGGGGGTGGCCGGGGCGGCGCGGGAGGGGAACAGCCCCCGTAGGAAGGGTTTCTTCTCGGGGTGCAGGTTCTCCGACTCGCCGCCTCCCCCGCAGCCCCTCTTCTTGCAGGAGCTGGAGGGGGGCAGGGGTGGCCGCTCGGGTCTCCTCTGCAGCTCCAAGCGCACCAGCAGCAGGTGGTTCTGCAGCTCTGACAGGGTCTGCTCCTGCAAGGGGGTGTGGACACGGCTCAGAACAGAGTGGTACGATACAGCACATTGGAGTGGAGTGGAGTACAGTAGTAGTGAAGTAATATGGTGCAGGGTAGTACAGTACATTGTGGTGAAATGCAGTAAAGTGGTATAGTACAGTGCAGCTCAGTACCTGCTTGGTCAGGATGTTGTGGCAGGTGCCCAGTGTGCCGCGCAGCCTCTCCCCCCCGGTGTTCCTGCAGCAGGCTCTCCCTGCAGCCTGCAGCCCCGCCCTCAGCCCAGACAGCTCGTCCCTCAGCAACCTGAGACTCTACACAACACCACACTGTCAGTACACACAGACACCCACATCAGCACCCCCTGACCCCTGACCCCACAGTGACCCTGTACTGACCTTCTGTCCCTCCTCCAGCTTGCGCTCAGCCCCGGTGATCAGTGTGCCCTCGGTCGGGGGGGGCCTCGCTAGCATGTGGCACTGTTCCAGCTCTGAGGGGGGGAGACAGTCAGTGTGCGTGTTTGTGTGCCTAAGTCTCTGCGTGTGCGTGTACGTGTGCGCATACATACATCTCTCATTCAGGTCTCTCCCTCCCACTCACCCTGAGTTTTCAGTCTCAGCTCCGCCCTGCAGCGCTCCAGCTCTGAGTGCACTCTGGCCAGCTCTTCTTCCAAAGAGAGAGAGATGGAAGTGGAAGAGGAAGAGGTGGAGGAGGAAGAGCAAGAGGAGGTGGACAAGGTGGCGAGGCGGTGAGAGCGACGAGGTCCTGAGGTGGAGGGGGCAGCAGTCTCGAGTGTCTCCGGGACTGAACTCTCTCTCTCCTTCCCTTCCTCTCTTTTTGGTTTCCCTCTCTCCTTCTCCTGTAGGGCAGCAGTCAGCTCCTCTATCTGTTCATCACGCTCCTGAGAGTGAGAGAGTGGGGGAGGGAAGAAGGATGTTAGGTACACAAAGACAACATCATGGCACTGACTGAAAGATACACATCCCAATCCTCTCTTCCACCCATCCCCCTCTTTACCTCAATCTCCTGGCTGTAGTATCTGCGGAGTGAGTTCTGCAGATTCTCGATCTTGTTCTCGTACCTCTCCTCCATCAGAGCTCTTTCACTCTCCAAGGTCTCACTGTGGGAGAGATGGAGGAATAAGTTTACTCTGGCTGCCCTTTATCCCCCCTTTCTACACTCCTCCCCCATCCCAGCTTCCTCCTTCAGCACCTGAAATCCTCCTCTCTCTGGGTGAGCAGCTCCATCATCTCTGTGCACACCTGCTCCCTCAGGGTGGCCTCCAGCTCCGCCCGCTCCCTCCTCTCCCTCACCACCATCTCCTTCAGCACCTCGATCGCCCGCAGGAGCGCCTGGGAGAAGTAAAAACAGAGAGCTTGTTAAAGAAGTGATTAAGAGAGAGAAAGAGGGAGATGTAGTTTAAACAGGAAGGGCAGACTGACCTCAGAGTCGAACATGGTGACATCACCCTCCTCATCGCTCTCGTCCCCCAGCTCGTCCTCCTGCACTTCACTCACGCTCTCATTGGTCTTCAGCCCGTGCTCCCTCAGCAGCGATTGGATGTAGGCCACTCTGGTCTTGGTGGGCGGGGCATGGACGAGCTGGGAGAGAGACCGACAGCATGGAGTCACGATGCGAGAGAGGACAGTGATGCAGTGACAGGGAGCGTGCTGGGCAACAGCTGTACCTGAGTGGCGATGGCAGAGAATTTGAGCGCCTGCAGCGTCTCGTCATAGGTGCCGGCACAGGGGCTGACGTTGACTATCATGCTGCAGTGGCCGCGCCCACAGAAGAAGGCCTGGAACACGCGTGTCAGCTTGCTGTCTCGGAAGGGCACCACCTGGGGGGGGCGGGACCTGGGGAGTGAGGAGGCGGAGTTACTACACCCGTACAGGACAGACAGTGGCGGTATTCCCTGCAGTCGTGTAATAGTGTGGTAGTGCAGCGTTGTGTAGTCTACTTGTGTATCTGTGCATGAGGCTATGCAGCAGTGTCGCTGGGTGGAGGCGTTTACCTGTGCGTCTGGTTGTGTCTCAGCGCACTGAGGCAGCGCCCCAGTGTGTGCAGAGAGGTGTTGATGCTGTTGGCCTCCTTCATGCGCTCCCCACAGCTCTGACCATTACTGCGCTCCGAGCCAGCCAGGTCACACAGGGACAGCCTGGGGGGAGGAGGCAGAGAGAGTTCAGGACTATGGCCTGCTGAGCTACTGAGCTCTACAACAAAGGGGCTGCTGCGCGGCACGCGATTGGGCGGGTCTGGGTGCGGCCGGCTTGCTCACTCACTCGCTGATCTTCACGCCCTGCCCGTCCCGCGCCTCGGGGTCGATGTGAAGAACCCGCATGGAGAATATACTGTGACTGCAGAGGGAGAGGGAGTGCGTCAGCGATAACGACAGTTACGATGTTTTAAATCGCTATATCTGAAGCATTACACCATTCGGCACTGTAGCCGTACCGCGCATCTGCAGTCTGAAGTGTGAGTTACCTGCGGCTGGAGGCCCGGTTCAGGTGAGTGCTGGCGAAGCTCTGGTTCCTGCGGCCCACCTGCAGCACACGCCATGCCTCCTCGGCACTGCGCACGTTCACCCACGTGAGGTCTGGCAGGGAGAGACGACAGCCAGTCAGAGAAGCAACGCGTACAGTGGGTGTGATGTGAATCAGTGCACTCAGGGTGCGTAGTATTGTGTACAGCCCATCAGTGCCATACCCTTGACGTAGGGATTGCCGTGCCGATCGTCGCACAGCCGCAGCGTGGCTCTCTTGTGTCCGTGGCCGGCGGGTGTGTCCAGCAGGTCGTACAGGAACTCGTTGTAGATCTCAAAGAACGACACCCAAACCGAGTAGGACTTGCCCCCGTCATCATGGACACTGCCCTGGGACAGCCCCTCCAGATCCACTGACACACTGTCGGAGTCTGAGGGAGAGAAAAGTGGGCAGAAATAGAGAGAGTGTTAAACTGTGAGACGGAGACAGAGAGACAAGTGCTCAGGGCTGGGCAGTTCCTCACCCTCCAGCTGGGTGGCACTGTAGCTGTGTGTGGACAGCCCCGCAATGCCGCTGTCGCTGCTTTGCCCCCAGCCCCCTCGAACCCGAGACCGCTGGGGCGTCTGGCACTCCTCCTGAGAGGCGGAGAAATATTTGTTAACGCTTATCTGTGAATATTTCCTGCTGCTCCCCCTCCCCCTCTCCGAGCAACGTCTCCTCTGGCCTCCCCCATCACTCACCTCTCTCAGCAGGGCCGCTCTCCGCAGCTCCTCGGCTCGGACCTCTCCACCGTCCAGCCAGCGCACCTCCTGGCTCAGCACAGGCTTGAGGTCAGGGGTGGGGTGCAGGTGCTCCCCCACCCCCCCGAACACTGCCACCAGCGCACGGGGCAGCAGCCCCCCCTCACTGCCCGAGCCTGGGGGGGAAGAGAGAGAGAGAGAGAGAGAGAGAGAGAGAAAAGTTATTGCTATAACTCTAAGCCACCCCACTCTCCTCACTCCTTCACCCTGTAGTGTCTGATAGACCGCCCCCTCACCCTGTATGGTGTATGTCTTGCCGGAATTGGTGACCCCGTAGGTGTAGAACAGTCTGCTGTGTCCCTGCAGCACCTCCCTGACCGCACCCCTCAGAGTGCGCTCGAAGAACTGGCTCTGAGATGTGTCCGGACCGCTGATCTGAGGGGAGAGGCAGGGGTTACTGTGCGTCCGTTACAGACATGAACAGGAATTACTAGTGCTGTGCCGAGAGAACAATTGCATGTAGAATTGTGATTATATTTCCCACAGTGTTGTATCGATACTGACATCTAGAATCAGTTTTACAATTTAGTTATTTATTATGCCCCTAATATGAGAAATAATAAGAAACATGAAGACAAAATAAATGCACACTTACAAATAAACAGAGGTAAAAACACATGAATTAAGTGAAAGAGAAAGAAGTGTCGATAATAGGATGGCTTGCCATTGGTGGAGGGACCATGAGTTGTGGGATCCTCTCTTGGCCAGATCAGCCCAGCGCTTCTCTGTATCCCAGGACTGACTGTTTCAGCTGAGAGTTCTCTCTGGAGCCAATACCGACCCCTAGCATGAACCTGTGCGCCCCGGTGAGGCAGCGCTTACCTGTGTGAAGGTGAACTTGTGCAGGCTCTGGCCCACGCCCCTCTCAGTGTTCCTCATGGTGAAGGAGTCCTTGGGAGCTCGGAGCAGCAGGGTGTCCTCACTCTCCACACACACACAACCCTGAGAGAGGGAGAGGGCGAGAGTTAACGACTGACAGGGGGAAAGAGACAACCAGCATAATTCCAGCTCGATTTCAATTTGTGGGTGAGACACTAGAGGAGAGAGAGAGAGGTCGACATGCAGACACTGACCTGGTCCTCTCCTTCTTCCTGCTCTTTCTTCGTCAGCGGACGAATGCGGAGGAACACCTGGACTCTCTCTGCCGCCTCCTGTGAGCATGATCGCCCCCCTGCACCCTGAGGGAGAGGGAGAGAGGGGTAAAAACAAAAAAACAAAAAAAATCAGTTCAACATTAGGAAAAGTATTCACTATCCATTCACTATCTCTTTCCCTTTCTCAGTCTGACAATGCCATTGCAGTGCTTCAATATCCATCCATCCCCTCTCACCAGTTTGGTGGTGTCCAAGGGGGGTGCGATGACAGACAGCTCGGGAATTTGGGGTCCGGCCCCCCCACGCTGCCCGCTCTCTGCAGCCGTAGACTCGAACACGCCAGCTTCCTCCTCGTCCGAGAAGATGCCCCCACGTGGCGAAAGCACACACGTTGCCATTGCCACACGCCCTGACACACAGGAGACAGCAAAGTGAGTCTCAGCACAGCACACTGCGCAACAACAGCACGCCAGAGTGAGTCTCTGTACAGCACAGCACAGCACAGCACAGCACAGCACACTACAAGCAATATGATTTAGATGTTCAGTGTACTCCACTCCAATGCAGGAGGCTACAGTGCAGGGCAGGTCCATACAGGGAGAACAACTGCCACCTGACTCACACTTACACAACAGACACACGAACTTGGAGACCTGCAGACAAACACATACCCGGCCATTTCTCACACTGACTTGTATCTGAATAACTAACACACACACACACACACACACCCCAGGTGAGAGGCGCTCGGGTATCTGCTCACACCTGGAGTGCAGGTTCCGAAACGCGGTCAAACCGGTCTGTGCGCACCCCCCCACCCCACCCCACCACACATCTCGATTTAAGTGTGAACCCTGTGTGCATCAGGGATATTTTAAAGACTTTGTTGTATAGGCTACTGCAGTCCGCGTGTAACCTATAAACACACATGTAACACACAAGACCGTGAGTATCTACTACCACACAGCTCGTATTGCAATAATAACCATCATAATATCAGACAGACGTTTAAGATTTTGTGTTTAAGAAATCGTTCTTACACAATTCTACATAATAATAATAATAATAATAATAATAATAATAATAATAATAATACATTGATATACACAGCAGAATCCTAATAAAGTTTAAAATGGCATTAACAACTCGCCCGGTGTCCTGTCCGGTATCCGTATCGCTTTTGGTCACAGTCACACAGGTCAAATGTTATGATCTGACCGGTGCTTTGGAAAGCACGTCTACGGGATTGTTGTGATCGCCTGCAGATTGAACTCGCTCACCTGAAAATGTATCTGCCGACGTCTCTGTAATCCTGAGCAGAGATCTGACGCTGTTCTTACACGGTATTACTATTATATGAACCGATATAGACGTATTTCGCCTGTCCAAGCTGGTTATACTGGGACCAGTTTAACCCCGTGATTCCTACAGAAACGAGCGCTATGACTATCTATGAGGAGCCTACTGTTCAAACCAACCAATTCAAACATCGCGCCCCACCTTGGCCAGCCAATCCCAGCCCAGGATTCTTTCCCCTGTCCAATAGCGACGCTCGGGGCGACTAAGAACCCCAGTGACAGCCAATCGCATCCGACGTTTACCCTAACCCCGCCCCCTAGCAGTCACAGGTTACTTCGCCTTTTCTCTGAAGGGGAACCAGGGAAAACGACCGCCATTTTGGATCGTATCACAGAAACCCTTGGTGCAGATTGAGCCAACATGGCGGAATGCTGCTCAAATATAGAAGAGTGAGATACAGCTGGTTTGCCTACCATTGGCTTTAACCTTCTTTCTCATTTTTAACAGATAGGGATGGAGGGATTTCGCAGATGCCATTAATGATGTATTGTTTATGTGAAGGCTTTTACAACGTCGTGGTTAGGGTTAACGCGTGGTAGGGACACGTCTAAACATTGACTACATGTGTTACAATCCAATCCAATGGCGTTATTTATCCAGTATTTATTATTGCATGGCTATGGTTTCCTAACCGTTTGATGGCCTGGTTTTGCACACAGAGGTGAAAATCGGCCAACTCTGTTTGTAGTGATTTAAGCCGCAAACAAGCACTATTATGATTATTATGCAAAAACTATTGCATTGAACGGAACCGGGACTGAATGGATGAGACATTTTACACGCAGCCCACCAGTGAGTCTCCATTCTCTGAATCCCTGTAATAAACTGCTGAGAAAGAAACGGGAAATGGCTGTGTAAACACTGCGCTGTGATAAGGCAGGCCTGTGTTTCTTGTGATATTTGCAGACAAGCGTGACGGGTCGGTTTGGACGTGTGTGATTTCAACCCCCCGGGATGCTGGAGTGAAACTGATGGCATTATTAATAAGTAATAATATTAATATAAATAATAACAGTGATAACAGACGTATTGAACTGTCATTTCTCGTTCCTCTCAATAGCTCCTCTGTTCCTCCCTGATGCGGCCGCAGGGCCACGAAACCAACACGGCAGCTGCCGGTGCCCAATGTGGCCACTAGGCCTCACTGTTGAGAGACACAATATTAAAAACATCCTTTTTGAGGATACAGTATTACACTCTTATTATATACATTATACATTCTTATTTTCTCAGTGTTGCTCGCTATACATAGTCTTTTATTTGACGCTCTTTTATTAAATAAAAAGTACATGCATAAAATATAAACGCTTAAAAGTGGAGGATGCGGGCATCGATCCCGCTACCTCTCGCATGCTAAGCGAGCGCTCTACCATTTGAGCTAATCCCCCGGACAAGTTTTGTGCCCCTGCGACTGCTTTTTGATGTTCATCTGCAATCCAAATGTCACTCCAAGTGTAGCAGGGATTTATTATATATAATTATTTTATGAATTCATTGGTCCACTTTTAAAGTGACTTAAGTATCTGTGTTTGAAACTACAATCCTCTAGTTGCAAGTCCAACACCTTAAACTCAAAATGTGTTAGACTGGTAGTTAGGTAGGTAGAGACTGACAGGCGATATCCAGGCCCAGCATACCAGCCCAGGCATGTGTGATTTTACTGTAATAGGGAGTACATTACAGTTGTAGGATACAATGGTTCCCAGGCCCAAGTCCTCTATCCTCACTGCATTTCCCAGGGTGCAATGGGGCGCCCCTCGCCGGACGCACTATGACCTGGAAGTAGACAGACAGAACCGGAAGAGTGAACGCAGCGGCAGAAAAGATGGCGACTACAGGGACGAGTGAGTTATTGTTTATGATTAAAATAAAATCCGAACAAAACAAGGAAAATGTAAAACAAAATAACAACATATTGTATATGTAATTCATAATATAAAATCAACATTTCAGAATTTTAGGGGACTATTACAATATCAATCGTGAAACGTGTACTGGGAGGGTCTGTTGTTGTTGCAGGCAGCAGAGAGATGTATATTTACTGTATGTGTTGTTCCCTTTGCCTGTGTGTCGCGGCTCTGGCAAGAGTGAAGGACTAAAGTCATGACAATAAAGTTTTTATGAACTGAAATGAGAGAGATCTGTGCCTGGGACTTTGATGATTAAAGACAGCCCGCTAGCGCACTGTCAGGCTGCCTCGGGCTCTGCGACTGCTGCTGATCTGTGATAATAACACAAGTGATGATGATGATGATGATGATGATAACAACAATAGTAAGGATAATGATTTAAGAATGATGCTGGTTGGTGAGAGCACAAAATTAAATGTTTATTCTCGCTCTTCCTCTGTCCAGAACACAAGCTGCTTGCTCTGGGCCCCACGGAGCCGTGGTCAGTGAAGGAGAAGTTGTGCCTGGCTTCTTCAGTCATGCGCAGTGGAGACCAGAACTGGTAACAACACAACACGCCGTGCCGCACCACAACACACAGCATTCCCTGCATTACTCTTTCTGCCTACCTCCCCGTTTATCTCCTGAGAGTTTGTGAGTGTTTATCGTGTGGGTGTGTGAGAGTGTTTCACTTCTGTCTCTCTCCCCTTTTGTGTGTTTTCATCTAATGTCTCTTAAATCTTCTATTTTCTTTGCTCACCTATCTCTTTCTCTCTCTCTCTCTCTCTCTCTCTCAGGGTGTCGGTCAGTCGTGCCATCAAGCCATTTTCAGAGCCAGGCCGCCCCCCTGACTGGTTCTCCCAGAAGGTAAGAGTGACTCTCTGACCCAACGCTGACTGACAGATGATCTGGATATCACAGCCACTGCGCTGAGGTCTACACTGACTACTGGACTTATCCACAGTGTCCACTCCACTGATTAATATGACAAAAACACCATTGAAAAGGTTCTAACTTAATATATAACTTTCCTTCTCCCTCTCTCTCTCTCTCTCTCTCTCTCAGCACTGTGCCTCTCAGTACTCAGAGCTGCTGGAGACAACAGAGACACCAAAGTGAGTGCTGCCCAGCGAGCCCCAGCAGGCCCGGAGTTTGTGCATAGGGTTTTGTAGTGAGTGGGTGGGATTGTGAGCACTGTGGTAGTGTGCGTGTGTCTCTGGGGTGGGGTGAGAAGGGGGTGGTGGTGGAGACGGGGCAGTTGTGTTGCACTGTGTTGTGTAACAGTGTGTTTGTTTCTCAGGCGTAAGCGCGGGGAGAAGGGCGAGGTGGTGGAGACGGTGGAGGACGTGATTGTGAGGAGACTGACGGCAGATCGGATAGAGGAGCTCAAGAGACTTATCAAAGACACACAAGAGAAACACAGGTACACACACACACTCACACACAACTTTACACTGACGAACTCACACACACACTTTGTTATACTATACAGTGTTTTATAACGTGTTGTTATAGACTGTACTGTGTAATACAATGCTTTAAAGCCTCTCTCTCACTTTCTCTACAGGAAGTTGAAGAAAGAGTCGGAGTTGATCCAGGCTGGACATCTGGACAGTAAATTGGAAGAGCTGTGGAATGATGCCCTACTGTAAGCCTGACTGACCACCACAACACATCGACTCGCCCCTGACCATTACATTGATTGAGCGACTGACCACTACACAGACTGGACCGTGTGATAGACAGTGTTATTGTCATGTGCAGTTGTGTAGGTGATGTGAGCGCACTGTTCTCCACCTCCTGCAGGAAAAAGAAGCAAGAAGAGGAAGAGGCGGAGCTAAAGAGGAAGGCCACAGATGCGGCCTATCAGGGTACAGCCTCCAGACACGCCCACTTACATGCCCTTTCACTAGACACGTTGATTGATACTCTCTTCTGGGCTCGTCTTACTCTCCCTCTCTCCTCCTCTCCCTCCCACCCACACTCTCTCTCCCCGTCTTGCCCATCCCCCTTTCTCCTTCTTTCCCTACCATTCTCCCAACCTATCTCTCCCTCTGCCTCTTCCCCCTCTCCTCTCTCTTTTCCACCCCTCTGTCTCTGCCTTCTACCCTCTACCCCCTTCCCCTCTCTCTCTCTCTCTCTCTCTTTCCCTCCCTCTCTCCCCTCACTTTCCCTCCCTCTCTGCAGCACGGCAGGCACTGAGGAATACCCCCAAGCGTGTGCCCAGTGTGACGGTGCGCTCCCCCCTGGGCTCCAGCTCCCCCAGCCTGGACTTTCCCCTGGCCGACGCTCCCCCCGCCCCTCCTGAGGAGCCGGGCAACAGCAGCAGCACTGTGAGCCTCTCCCTCTGCCCCTCCCAAGTCAAATTCAAATGCAGAAAAGCTTAACTAGCATGACTATGTCACACGAGCATCTGCAAAGCATTGGGGGTCAGGTCCAGCACCTCGCTCTCTCTTTCTCTGTTTTCCTCTATCTATGTCCAACTCTCCTACTCTCTGTCCTTCTCTTTCTGTCTCTGTCTTTTTCACTGTGTGTCTCTTTCATTGAGACTGTATTGACCTTTTCTCCCCTCTTTCTACCCCAGGCCCCTGCTCCTACAGTGTTCCTGCCTCTGTCTGAGGGGCCTGGGCCCAGCCCCCTGGAGCCCAGCCTGGGGACTCTCCTGGACGACTCCCCCCAGAAGAAGCTCCTGGGTCAAAAGGCTACTCCGCCACCCTCCCCCCTGCTCTCTGAGCTTCTGAAGAAAGGGAGCCTGCTGCCCACCAGCCCCAGACTGGTGAGGGAGGATTAAGAGAAGGGCAGAGGAGGATTGAGGGAGAGGGGCTTGAGAGAGAGAGATGGATGCAGACAGATGGGATGGGGGGTCGGTGATGTGGGAGAAGAGGAGGGAGAGATGGGGGGTGGAAGAAGGAGGGGAGATGAGGACAAAGAGGGAAGGGGAGGAGCAGGGCACTGAAGACAGATCTAGGCTGTATTACAGTAACAGACAGAGAGCCCTGCTCATTGTCGTTACCGTGATGCTGACACATTTGTGTTTGTCTCACAGGTGGGGGAGGGAGACGTGCCGGCGGGGCACATGGCTGGCGCACATGGGGTGGAGCTACAGCTCTCCGCCATCCCCGCATCACAGGCCACAGGTAACCTCGGCAGCGCTCCTCACACACACACACGCACACACACACACAGGCTACTGGTAAGCACTGCAACTTGCCTCACATAGACAAGCTACTGGTTAACATAAGACAGGCCATGCACACACACTCATTCATGTAAGGTCATTGGTGCTCACACACTGTCACACTCAATGACACACTTATTGTTTAGCTTGCTTCCTTGCTGTGCTGTGTGTGTGTGGAGCTGGCTTTCCTACTTGTGCTGGCTGTGTGCTTGTCAGTGTTAACGCTTCACTTTGTCTGTCAGTGAGTGTGTGTGTCTTCAGAATGTGTGTTGAGTTTGTGTGTGCACTCACGCCTCAGTGCCTCGCTGTGCTCTGTGTGTCAGGTGCTCCCACGCTGTCTCGGCTGCTGGAGGCTGGCCCCACCCACTTTGCCGCTCCCCTCGGCCCCGCCCTATCTGCCAGCACTGAGCCCCCTGCTGCCGCCACTGCTGCGCCAACGCTGGCCCCCACGGACGCCCCCCGCCGCGCTGACACCCCCGAGACTCACAACACAGGTTTCTCCTCTTCTCCCTCTCCCTCTCTCTTTCTCTCTCTCCTTCTCTCTGTGTGCTTCACACTCCTTCTGCCTCTCATTCCCTCCCTTTAGTGTTTAGTGTTTCCAATAAACTAATCTATTTGTGTGTGTAGGTGTGGACCCAGGTGCAAGTGCCCCAGGGCTGGGCAGTGCAGCCCCAACAGAGGTGAAGGGGGAGTTGGGGGAGGAGGAGGAGCTGGTGGCGGTGTCTTATATTGGGGACGAGCTGGACCTGGAGACTGTGGGGGACATCATTGCCATCATTGAGGAGAAGGTGAGAGAGTTCTACTGTGTGAGATGTGCTGTACTCACCTCACAGTTATATTCTCTATCTTACTCCCTCTCTTCTTCTCCGTCTCTCTCCCTCCACAGGTGGATGACAACGCGGAGGCCCTGGACGCAGCGGCCGTGGAGGCAGCTCTGTCCCTGTGTGAGGAAGCCACTGACCCCCACTCCCTGTCCGGCCCCTGGGAGCCCACCTCGTTCAAGCCCCCGGACACAGCCACAGCTCCCCCTCCTGGCCCTCCCGTGCACTGCAGTCTGGAAGTCAAGCAGGAGCAGCCCGAGGAGGAGCAGGCAGGGGCGAGGGAAGGGGCTGCAGCGCGGGAGCTAGGAACTGCCTCCTCCTCCTCCTCCTCCTCTGCTGCCCTGCCTGCTCCTGTCTCCAGGGACACAGCAGCCACACCCAGTAACCAACCCCCTGCCCCGTCCCTCCCTCCACACCCCCCTGTTGCCGGGAGTCACACGGCGCGCCCCACAACCGTCACACCCAGCAACGAGCAAGAGCATCTCCAGCCACTGCAGACAACCCCCACCAGATCCCACAGCCAGGAGAGCCAGGGAGAGAGGAACAGAGAGGAGGTACCTGAGAGAGAAATGCACACAGCACACCTGAGTGAGAGAGAGAGAGAGAGAGAGACACACACACACACACACACCTGAGAGAGAGAGAGACACACACACACACACAGCACACCTGAGAGAGAGACACACACACACACACAGCACACCTGAGAGAGAGGCACACACACAGCACACCTGAGAGAGAGAGAGAGACTCACACTCACACATCATAGGACATCACACCTGAGAGAGAGGGGGTGAAAGCTGATTTATTGTAACCCCTTTGTGTTTCTGTCTGTCTATCCCACAGGCCTCCCCCCATGGCCCCTCCCCCACAGTCACCATCAAGTGTGAGGGAGAGGACTGGACCCAGCCTGGCCCCGACACACACTGCACAGGTAACACACACGCACACACACACACTGCACAGGTAAGACACACACACACACACACGCACACTGCACAGGTTAGACACACACACTGCACAGGTAACACACACTCATTCTCTCTCATACAGATGCTGTGACGGAGGACAGTACTACTTCTGCGAAAGAGCACACACAGGTAACAAATCCGTCCCTCCCTCCATCTCTGCCTCCCTCTCTACCCATCTCTCCCTGCTCCTCTCTCTCTTCCCATCTCTCCCAATTCAGGGTTTGCCTACTGTTGTCTTTCCTTACCCTTACCCCTCGCTCTCTCTCCCTCTCTGCCCCCGCAGGAGGTGAAGGAGGAGGATGGAGGGAGTGAGGCAGAAGACAGCGTGTCAGAGATGAAGGAGTGCGAGGGGGGGGAAGGGGGAGAGGCGTACCTGTCGGAGGCGGAGCTCGAACCTGCAGCCAGTGAGAGCGAGGATGGCTACAGCGTCCACAACACCTCCCTGCAGCTGCACACCACCGCCGACTCCATCCCCAGCAGCCCCGCCTCCTCACAGTTGTGAGTCTGAGCCTCTGAGAATCCGACTCCCTGACGCACTGACTGAGTCGCTGACGTGCTGACTCTCTCTCCTTCTCCCTCTCTCCAGCTCTATGTGTAGTGAGGACCAGGAGGCCATTCAGGCGCAGAAGATCTGGAAGAAGGCCATCATGCTAGTGTGGAGGGCTGCGGCCAATCACAGGTGAGCCCCACCCACTCCTCTACTCCCACATCCTTCCCTCTGACCCTCTGATTGATTAATTGACTGAGTATCGATTAACTGATTATTGGTTGTATTGCCCAGGTATGCCAATGTGTTCCTGCAGCCGGTGACAGATGACATCGCACCAGGTTACCACAGCATCGTGCACAGGTGTGTCTGCCTGCCTCTCTCAGTTCAGTTCCCAGTGGCTCTGCTGGTCCACACCAGAAGCACAGATTCCAGAAACACCAGTTCATAAGTCGTGAAGAAATCAATACCATGAAAATAGGCTTAAGTGTAATCAACCCCTCCCCGCCAGACCCATGGACCTGTCGACCATTAAGAAGAACATCGAGACGGGCCTGATCAGGACCACGGCGGAGTTCCAGCGTGACATCATGCTGATGTTCCAGAACGCTGTGATGTATAACAGCTCGGACCACGACGTGTACCACATGGCCCTGGAGATGCAGAGGGACGTGCTGGAGCAGATACAGGTACGCAGGGCGGAGGGAGAGAGAGGGGCAGGGTGAGAGGGACGGGTACCAAGGGAAGCCTGCTGATTCTCTCTCCCTTTCCCCCCCGCCCTCTTCTCCTCCATTTCCCTCCCTCTCCCCCCCCTCCCCCCTTAGCAATTCCTGGCGACTCAGCTGATCATGCAGACGTCCGAGTCGGGGATCAGTGCCAAGAGCCTGAGGGGCAGAGACTCCACCCGCAAGCAGGACTGCAGTGAGAAGGTGAGGGAGTGGGAGGATGTGGGTAAGGGAGGCGGTATGGCAAAAGGTGGAGGAGAGAGCAGTGAGGAAGAGAGGGGTATTTGGAGAGTATCAAATCAATGAGTGTGTCACCATGTGCCAGTGTGCCAGTCAATGTGTGAGTGTGTGTGTCTGTCAGTGTGTGCGTGTGTGTGTGAATTGGCTTTGCATCATCATATGAATACATGACATACAATCTACGTCCTGTTTGTCCAGTGATGAGGAGCAACAGTCGACCCCTCTCTCTCTCCCTCTCCCTTACTGCACAGCACAGTCCGAATTACTACAGTACAATGTGCTGTGTCGGCTACAGTATAGTATAGTATGGTATAGTATAGGGGCCCAGACTGGAGCCAGCGCTGTGGGGACTATAGTATAACAGCAGTTCCCAAACTTTCTGGGTGGCGCCCCCCAAAAACATTTGAGTCACAGCTCACGCCCCCCCCATGTCTCACACGGTCTTATTTATATTTATATTTATATTTATTTTTTTGAAAGCCCTAGTGCTTAACAAGGATGAATACACTTTAATTTGGCCATTTACATTGGAATCTCTCTGCATGAACGTATTCTTACTCCATCTAGTGCTGCTCACTCGAATTAATGAGACGGATGAGCCTGAAGATACAGTAACACCCTCTTTCCATTTCATACGATTTGACCAATTTTATATATATTTTCGACTATTCGGTCTCATCCCTAATTATATATATATTTCTATGTTAATGCATTTCCACAATATTGTAGCAGAGTCCTGGTGAGCTCGTTTCCCACGACTCGTTGACATTTTGGAGCTGTAAGTTATTCTTATGTATTTATTTTACCGTCATTATCACCTCACATGCTGTGTATTTTGGTCTGAAACTACCAATTAGCGGCTTTCACAGATGCGGCTATCTGACAATCCACTATTCTCATTGGCCATGACTGGATATGGAATAATCCAATAACCGAGAACAGATTTACACTCTTATTATTCTGGACAGTAGTTTGTTTTTAATGTGTGCAAGTGTGGAAAAAGTCGTTTCATAGAAATCGTTGTCGTTGCAAAATAAATAAGATTATCCAATGCGATTTCAGTGGGGTGGCAATCAATGGTTGTCAGATCCCCTTCACGTTTTACCCTTTCAGCTCTTTCCCCGTGCCCCCCATAAAGGGTCTTGGGCCCAGACTGGAGCCAGCGCTGTGTAGACAGTGTCTCAGTGTGTCCCTCAGTTTGTGTGTCTGTGTTTCATTGTCTCTCTGTCTGTATATGTGTGTCTGTGTCTCAATGTACAGGTATGTCTTTGTGTGTCTTAGTGTCTGTATGTGTGTGTCTGTCTCAGTGTGTTTGTGTCTCACCATGTCTCAGCACATGTGTGTCTCAGTGTCTCCCAGTGTGTGTGCATGTATCTGCATCTCAGTTTGTCTCTGCGTGACACAGGGTATGTTTGAGTACGTGTCTCAGCGCGTCTTTGACTGTCCTGTCTGTCCTCTCACAGTGTGCATCTGCACGGCTCAATGTGCCTCTGGGTATGTCTCGGTGTGTCTCAGCCCCGCTGACTGTCCTGTTTGTCCTCTCACAGAGTGACTCCACACGCATCTCAGTGTGCCTCTGCGTGTGTCTCAGTCCCTCTGACTGTCCTGTTTGTCCTTTCACAATGTATCGCAGCATCTCTCTGCCTCTCTGACTGTCTTGTTTGTCCTCTCTCGGTGTGTCTCAGCGCGTGTCTCAGTGTGTCTCTGCCTCTCTGACTGTCTTGTTTGTCCTCTCACAGGACAGTGTTCCCATGGCCTCTCCTGCCTTCCTTCTCTCTCTCTTTGTAAGTATCGCACTGCAGCACTGCACTGCACTGGGCGACAAGCAAGTCTCACTCTCACTCTCACACTCTCTCTCACTCACTCTCACACTTTCACTCTCACATTCTCTCACTCGAACACACACACACACACAGACTTGTTGCTCTTTTCTCACTTGAAATGCAGTGTTTTTATCTGTCTGCCTGCCTGTGTCTGTGGTTTCTGTCTCTGTGTTGTGAAGATTGTTAATGACTGTGATGAATTGTGTATATATACAGTACAGTGTGTGTGCATGTGTACTTCAGGTGTATATATACAGTACAGTGTGTGTACTCCAGGTGTATATATACAGTACAGTGTGTGTACTCCAGATGTATATATACAGTACAGTGTGTGTACTCCAGATGTATATATACAGTACAGTGTGCGTGTGTGTAATCCAGGTGTATATATGTTGTACTGTGTATGTAGTACAGATGTGTATATATACAGTACAGTGTTTGTGTACTCCAGGTGTATACAGTTTTTCTGATGCTGGTATATTTCAGGTGGATATTTACAGTGTGTATATATTTATTAGGCAAATCGGTATTCTGATTATTATTTTCAAGCACAGTTTTCTAACTCCAAACCATGTCAACCTAGAACAATTTTCAGGTGATATTTGTTTCATGAAAGAGGGTGGGGCTTAAAGTGATAAATACCTCATATTCAGGTGTGCATAATTATTAGGCAGCTTTTTCACCACAGGTAAAATTGGCAGATGATCTAATTGATGCTGGAAAGAAAAACAAATTTCAAGAATTTTGCATCCTTCTGGCATTTTAGAAACTATTGATTTGTGATCACCACACAATCAAACCCTTTGTAAGTAATAGTTAGCTGGGTCGCAAAAACGTGTTGAGAAGAAAAGGCGCAAATGAACTGCAAAAGACTTGCGAAGAATGAAACATGAAGCCTCCAGGAACACTTTAGCCTCCAGTGCAACTATTTTGCAGAGCTGCAACCTTCCTGGAATCAGCCGAAGTACAAGGTGTCAAGTGCTTAAGGGCATTGCTAAGGTCAGGAAGGCAGAAACACAATCCCCACTGAAAAAAAAACATAACCTGAAGTATCAAGAATGGGCCAAGAAATACCTTAAGACTGATTTTTCAAAGGTTTTATGGACAGATTAGATGAGTGACTCTTGATGGACCAGGCGGGTGGGCCCGTGGTTGGATCAGTAATGGTCATGGCACCAGTTCGAGTCAGGCACCAGCAAGGTGGGGGTGGGGTAATGGTGTGGTCTGCTGTCATTAACGACGAGCTAGTAGGACCATTTCAGGTTGCAGATGGTCTGTAAATCAACTCCCAAAACTACTGTCAGTTTCTGGAAAACATGTTCATCAAACAGTGGTACAAAAATAAATCAGTAGCATTGAAGAGGACCATGATATTTATGCAGGACAACACTCCACTGCATGTGTCCAAGTACTCCATTGCTTGGTCATTAACAAATCAAGAAACTGACAAATTCTATGGATGGGAGGCTCATGGAAGTCATTGAAAAGAAGGGTGGCTTTATTGGCAAATGGATTGCATAGAATCAGAATGAAAGGCCCAAAACTGTTATTTGTTAAGGTTTATGTAATTATACTTATTATCTGTTAATTGTTTGCAAATTTATTAAGTTTTAAAGTAAGTGGAGAAATAATCATTTGTAATTTAGTTGCTTAATAATTATGCACATTGAGGAAATTCTGGTATTTCCTACTGAGAAAGAAAAAATGAGACTTTCTTAAACATTAACTTTTGATGCAAAATAAAGTTTTGGCTTCACTGACGGCATTCAATCTGTCCAGCTGTTGAAATTATCTTGAAAAATAATAACTGCCTAATTCTGCACATACTGTATGTAGAGCGAGAGAGAGACAGACAGAGTGTACACAACAGGTAATAACCACACTGCATGGGACAAGCGTGGGACAGGGCCTGTCACCTGAGACACAGACACAGACAGAGAGTGAGAGACAGGAGATCAAGCAATCAGACAGGTATGTACAGGCAGTCAGTCAATTAGAGAGCAATCACAGCTATGAAATGTTGTGTGTGAATTTGTGTGCCCAACTATAAAAGACCTCACTGATGATGCAAAGTATGTGTAATAACCAATATTGACTGACCTGAGTAAATGGCTGAATGTGACTGTTTAAACCAGCTGGTGGCACTTCACACTGCAGCTGTACTGAAATATACAGATATGAGAGGGTGGGCGTGAGTCCTGTGTGTGTGCTGATCGGAGTCTTTCTCCCCCCCACCCAGGACGGAGGCACCAGGGGCAGGAGGTGCGCCATCGAAGCTGACATGAAGATGAAGAAATGAGAGCGAAACATGATCAAAGGCAGGATGGAGAGAGCCAGAGATGGACCGTTCCAAAAGACAGCCCTTCACACTCGGCATGCGTGCGAGTGTGTGTCCCGTTCACAGTGAATGTGACAGACTGTCAGTGCTGGAGGGGTCTGCTGTGAATGCAGTCCCGCTGCAGAAGTGTCCATTGTAAACTTGGCGGGAGGGGGCTGTGCTTGGCTATGTGTGACTGTAGGTTACAGTTATGGACAAAACTGCAATAATGTCATGACAGTCTCCGTGTCTCAGTGTGTGAGTCCAGTGCTGGTGTGTACAGTGTCAGTCTCAATGTTCTGTTGTGTGTTCATTTTCCTTTTTTTGTGCTTCATATTAAATGTTTAATAAAGAACTAAATTAAAACACTGAAATGAGTATGGAGTCCTGTGTTTATGTGTGTGAGAGAGAGGTGGAGAGGGAAAGAGTTGATGGAGTGTGCCAGCAGTAGTTCCCACGCCTGAATGAAACCGCAATTGTGTATTAGTGGTTGTTTGGTTTTAGTGTGCATTATACTGCTGTGCAGATTTCAAAACTGATCATTACTGTACTGTACTGAGAGGTAAGGTTATAGGTAATATTTGTAAATAAAGGATTACCAACTCTCTCTCTCTCTCTCTCTCTCTCATAGGAGTCTGTCAGTGATGGAGAATGGGGCTCTGAGCTGTGGACTTTGTGGCTCAGTGGGGACAGTCCCTCGCACAGGGAGAGTGAGGGAGGCGGAGAGAGGGGAATAGAGGGACAAATAGAGGGAGAGTGGTTAGTGGAGGGAGGGAGTGAAGGAAAGGGAGAGGGACTGAAGGTGACAGAGATGGAGAGCAATAGAGGCGGAGTGAGAGAGGAGGTCACCACACAGATGTGTAGAGAGGGAGGAGAGAGAGGGGGCGAGGTCTGGCCCGTGAGCAAGGGAGACAGGCAGCCAGGGAGAGAGGAGAGAGAAACAGACAGGGGGCTCAGTGGAGCCAGACCTCGCAACACCATCAGGCAGTGGGGGAGTCCAGGGCAGGGAGAGCACAGGGCAGACACCTCCAACGCAGCCAGAGAGAGGTACAATCCACACAGAGCACCCTCATTCCTGCTGAGCTGAGCTGGGCCGGTCTGATACTGATCTCTCTCTTTCTCTCTTTCAGACACTCCTTTCACGATGAACGGAAGCTGCTGCGTCAAGTTTGGAACAACATTGCTACTCACAGGTCTGCATGACTGACAGATACACTGACTGACTGACTGACTGACTGACTGACTGACTGACAGGCTGACTAATACACTGGCAGATTAACTGATAAACTGTCTGTCCCCCTGCAGGTTTGCTGATCTGTTCCTGAAGCCAGTTAACCAGAGATTCGCTCCCCAGTACTACAGTGTAGTCAAGAGGTGTGTGTGTGTGAGAGAGCAAGTGTGTGTGTATGCCAGAGTATCATTGCAAGGCATTTAGTATGCACTGCCTCACCTTCCTCCACCCTTCCTTTCACACTTTCCCTCTCTCCCCCCCCAACAGACCCACAGATCTGCAGTGTATTCGCAGGCGTGTGGCGGGGGGGGGCGTGCAGGGGCTGGGGGGGCTGCAGTGGGAGCTGCTGCTCATGTTCCAGAATGCCATCATGTACAATCGCCATGACAGTGAGATCTGTCATCGTGCAACAGTGATGCAGAGAGACACACTGCAACACCTGCAGGTGAGGGAGAGAGAGAGAGGGAGGAGAGAGGGAGGGGAGGAGGGAGAGGGAGAGGGAGGGAGAGAAGGGGGTGGACAGGGAGTGAGAGTGTCAGTGTTGCTTTCTGTGTTTCAGATGCTGCTGGAGGAGGTGCAGACAGCCCTTCCCCACATACCCTCCCCACCCTAGACCCCCATCTGTCACCCTGCTGTCTGTGAGAGTGAGACAGTGTGTGCGAGTTTGATTGTAATTGAGTGCGATGGTGTGTGAGTGAGTGTGACTGTGTATATGTCAGTGTGTATGTGAGTGTGACTGTGTGTGTCTCAGAGTTTCTGTGAGAATGTGCGTGTCTGTCAGTCTGTCCTCCCTCCAGCCACAGTATTGACTATTGATTACTGATGAACACTGATACATTCCAAACTGGGAAGGTGCAGTTCTATACATCAGAAAAGTAAAGCACTGTATGTTTGCTCTCTTAGGACCACAGTTGTGTAGTTACTGTTGTTTCATGTTATGTTGTTACAATGTGTTGTGTTACTACTGTGTTGTTATTCCAAATGTTCTTGTTATTCATAATTTATTGATTCATAAAAATAAAAAGTGTTAAAAAAGATAATTTTAAAATGTGGAGTCATTGTATTCAATTTACATGTACGTTTTTTACTGGTCTACTTTAAGTATTGTAGCAGCACTGTACTGCACACCCCCCCTACTGTAAGAGCACTGTTCTACTGCACTGTTACTACAGCCCCTTATTGGAACAGCACTGTTTTACTACACTGTTACTACAGCACAGCCCCTATTGGAACAGCACATTGCCCCTGCACGGTACTGACTATTGCAGTATTCTGCGCTGTAGAAGCATGCAGCACTACATACATGTTAAGTGCTGTAGCAGTGGCCTATCACTATGAATAATTTAGCCCAGTGGTTCCCAACACTGGTCCCGGAGAACCCCCTGCCCCGCTGGTTTTTGTTCCAACCAAGCCCCCAATTACTTAAGGATCCAAGCGCTGGGCTGGTACAAAATCCAGCAGACACTGTGGCTCCCCAGGACTGGAGTCTGACACCCCTGGTCTGGATTGTACCTCATCAGACCTGAGAGAGAAGTACTTTTGTAATTATTAAATTGTACTTTTAATTAATGCTTAGACTGAATTTTGTAATGGGTTGTATTACTGCACTTGTAATGCTTGTGTAAACTGTAAGTGCCCTGGATTAGTGTGTTTGCCAATAAATAAATAATAAGTATGGACAGAACATCCACAAGATCAAATACCTGGCCAGTCAGAGGTTAAATGATGGTATGATAGTACATTATCTAATCTTTTATGGTTTTATGGAAGTTAAATACATTAAATCCCCCAAATGTTCCCTGTAACTGCATGTTAATATTTTTTACAGTTAATATGGTGGACTGAAATCTCAGGTAAAGACAAACATCCAAATAAAAATTAAAATGGTGCTTTATTGACATGACTAACATTTGAGGGTCTTTGGTAAAGACAGGAAAAAGCTAATCTATGTATTATGTGTCTATGGTTTTAAATAACAGACCGGAAGCGGATGAGGAAGTGACGCTGATTGCGACCCTGCAGGCAGTAACACGTGTTTCGGCAGGGTATATCTAGGCAGTGTGCGCGGTCTCCCTGTGTGAAATAAATATACAACCGAACTACTAAACAGATTGATAATTAAACCAGTGTGGAAAGGATGACCAAGGTGAAGAAGGAGGCGGCGGCGGCGGCGGCGGAGTCGGTGCCCGAGGAGGAGAAGGAGAGCGGCGGCACGGGCAAGAGCTACGGGGAGCTGGTCGCCAACGTTAACCCCATCGCGCAGCCGCTGGCCTCCCGGAAACTGACCAAGAAACTGTACAAGTGCGTCAAGAAAGGTGCGGGCTCCACGTGTGTGTTTACCTTTTATTTTGAGTTCAGGTTGTGTTACTTTCCTGTTTTCTGTGTGTACTAAGCCTGGCCTCGGTGCCCCCCTCCCCCTCTCCTTAAAACATCGTGCTGTGCTCCGTATTGTGAAGATAGTATTTATTAAGTAAATATCAACAAACATTCTGACCTTAAAATGTAAAATAATTATACCGCACCTGCCTGTCTAATGACCCGATCATGATTCTTCTCCTCCAGCCTCCAAACTGAAGCAGATTCGCAGAGGAGTGAAGGAGGTGCAGAAATTCATTAACAAAGGAGAGAAAGGGTGAGTGTGTGTCCATACCGACTGTTGTGTTTCCGGAGTGTGTTTTTATACTATTACCTGATTGTGTGTGGTTATACTCGCCTGTCGTATGACTCGTGTTTGTGTAATTGAGCTTACTAGTGTAGTAGCTGTACTGTCTGTTGTAGTAGTACCTGATTCAGTGTTTGTGTTGAGGGTGTGGTGTTGCAGTGGTACCCCAGTGTGTGTTGTGACTGCGGTGTTGTTGCAGGATTGTGGTGCTGGCGGGAGACACTCTGCCTATCGATGTGTACTGCCATCTGCCAGTGATGTGTGAGGACAGGAGCCTCCCCTACGCCTACATCCCCTCCAAAGTGGTGAGACATGCGCCCAGCCACACACAAGTGGTGTTTTACCTGTCTCGTATGTGTTGGTTTTGTGGTTTTTGCCATCTTTGTGTATTCTATCTTGGCTGCTTTGCGGTCTGTCTTGCTTGTGAGAGGTGTTTGTCACCGTTGGACTCCACTAGTGAACGCATGTGCATACAGCCTGCAGTGGAGACTTGCACTGATCCTCATCTCACTTTGTTCTCCTCTCCCTTTCCCTCACTTTTGCGCCCCCTACCCCCAGGACCTGGGTCTGTCTGCCGGTTCCAAGCGGCCCACCTGTGTGATCATGGTGAAGCCGCACTCCGAGTACCAGGAGGCATACGATGAGTGTGTGGAGGAGGTGTCTGCGCTACCCCTCCCCCTCTGAGCACACCTGCCACACGCCACTCACGTCTGTGCACCCGAGCTCTCCGTGTGTGTGTCTCGGAACTGTGTGTGTGTGTGTGTGTGTGTGTGTGTGTGTGTGTCTCGGAACTGTGTGTGTGTGTGTCTCGGAACTGTGTGTGTGTGTGTCTCGGAACTGTGTGTGTGTGTGTCTCGGAACTGTGTGTGTGTGTGTCTCGGAACTGTGTGTGTGTGTGTCTCGGAACTGTGTGTGTGTGTGTGTGTGTCTCGGAACTGTGTGTATGATGGTCTTTGTTTGGCCTGTGAATGAGATTGTTATTTTTAAATAAAATATAAACCAAGGAAAACTATTCTTGTCCTTTATGGGGGCTGAGCTGCTCTGTGTTTGGGGGGTACATCTGTGTTCTCTCCCACGTCTGCATTTTTATAAAATCACCGCGATGTTGCTGTTCCCAGTTTCCAGTAGAACTGATCTTGTGACTCGCAGAGCTCGGCATGGCAGCTGCCTGTGGAACGGCAAGGAATGATGCAGTACAGCGGAGGAAATTATCCTACTGTAACTACAGCACATCCTCTATTGTAAGAGCATGATTTTACTGTAGTTACTACAGCCACTGTATTTCTGTGGTGTGTTGTGTACGTTTGTGTTGCTGTGTGTGTGTGGTGTGGTTTTGTGCTATGTTGAGGTGTAGTGCCATGTCACTGTGTGTTTGTGTATCTTTCTGTTGCTCTGTGCATCTGTTTCTGTGCGTGGGTGTGTGATGTGGGTTTAGTAGTGCGTGTTATCTACTGAAAACTGTATCTAGTGCTTAAGTGCTCTTTGTGTATATTCCTACAGTGTTGAGCAGCTCCCTTCATGCAAATGCAGTCAGGTTTTGAAAGGCTCCCTGTCTATGAGTCCAGTGAAGTTTGGTGTATCTGACCCAGTCAAGTTGCCTTCCTACCTTCTGAATGTTCTGCTGCAAAGCTGTTGGGGAGGATGCAGGGATGCATGTTTAATATCGAGTGTACTCTTCATTGGGTGTTTGGTATCCCATTAAAGCTGAGACTTGCAGCTGTCTAATGGTTTCAGTCATTCTCTGATGTGAAAAAACATAAAACCCCACCTCCGCATTCTGAAAAAGGGCAGGGGGGTACCACAAAAAAAAAAAGTTATTTTTTGTGATGCATATTTGCAGAGTTATGGGCTTTTGAAATCGGACCAGTCCTTTTAGGAGGAAATTCTTTTTTTTTTTTTTTTTTTTTTTATATACTGTCAGCTTAAGAGGTTATAGCCCTGTATTTTTGATTTGCTTGGGCAGGATTGGGTTTAATTTCTCTGCTGAAATTTAGCTTATAAGCCCCAGAACATTAACACATGCTGGAAATACTTATTGTTATAGCTCTGTTCTCCCCACATTGGGGATGTATCTCAGATCAACACCTTACCAGTTACACTTTTAAAATGTCTAATGAAGTACATCCTGCATGATGTGTGTGTGTGTGTACTTCTGAGACTCTGAGTGCTTTTGTTTTTCTCTCTTGCGGTGTGTTTTTGTGTTGTGTGTGTGTGTGTGTGTGTGTGTGTCTACTGAAATGTTATCTAAGCTATGAATGTAAATTCCTACAGTTTTGGGCAGCTCTCTTCATGCAAATGCAGTTCAGGTTTTGAAAGGCTCCCTGTCTAGGAGTCCAGTGAATTTCAGGGTATCTGACCAATAAAATGTGTCACAGTGTTAATGAGCTACTTAACACCGTAATTGAACCCGACAGGTTTTCAGCAGGTGGTCCACAATCCACACATAACCCTGCATAAACACTAATTCCATGCCAAAATAAACAAATAAACTGCTAAATACAGGTTGAAATAAATAAATTGATGCATATATCTCAATGTTTTACTTTCCTTCTTCAGGTATTCGTTTTGCTTCAGAATGTTTTACTTCCTGTGTGTTTTTCTGTTACAACTAGGACATGCATTCAGATGCATTCAGGTAGTAGGTGGCAGGTGCTGGTTTGAGTGTCAAGAACTGCAGCACTGCTGGAATTTTCACAATCAACCATTTCCTGTGCGTATCAAGGATGGTCCACCACCCAAAGCACATCCAGCCAAAGGCAAGAAACAGCTCATTGATGAAAGAGGCCAAAGCAGGCTGATGGGAATAGATGGCTACAGTTAGTCCAACTGACAGTCCAACATTGATGCTGAAATACCTATAAAATAATGCACAACTTGTCGTACTTTGACAAATGGGGTATGGCTGCTGATGACCAAACAGAGATCCACTTCTTTCAGCAAAACACAAGAAACTGCTGTTGCATTGGGCTAAGGAACAAAAATACTGGACACTTGAGGATTGGAAAAACATTGCCCGATCAGATCATTGCTGCTATCCATCTGCTAATGGATGATTTCAGCAGGATAATGCCCCATGACACAAATCTAGGATTGTCCAGGAATGGATACACGAACAAGATAGAGTGGCAAAAGCGGCACCTACACAATATTAGGCAGGTGGTCATAATGTTATGGCTGATCGGTGTATATTAGTATATAACTAATATTCATGTTTGTTTTAGTTTTTTAATGAAACCTATCCCCATTAATTTAATGTAATTATGACCACATTATGACCTGATCGGTGTATATGTACACTCACCTGAAGGATTATTAGGAACACCTGTTCAATTTCTCATTAATGCAATTATCTAACCAACCAATCACATGGCAGTTGCTTCAATGCATTTAGGGGTGTGGTCCTGGTCAAGACAATCTCCTGAACTCCAAACTGAATGTCTGAATGGGAAAGAAAGGTGATTTAAGCAATTTTGAGCGTGGCATGGTTGTTGGTGCCAGACGGGCCGGTCTGAGTATTTCACAATCTGCTCAGTTACTGGGATTTTCACGCACAACCATTTCTAGGGTTTACAAAGAATGGTGTGAAAAGGGAAAAACATCCAGTATGCGGCAGTCCTGTGTGCGAAAATGCCTTGTTGATGCTAGAGGTCAGAGGAGAATGGGCCGACTGATTCAAGCTGATAGAAGAGCAACTTTGACTGAAATAACCACTCGTTACAACCGAGGTATGCAGCAAAGCATTTGTGAAGCCACAACACGTACAACCTTGAGGCGGATGGGCTACAACAGCAGAAGACCCCACCGGGTACCACTCATCTCCACTACAGATAGGAAAAAGAGGCTACAATTTGCACAAGCTCACCAAAATTGGACAGTTGAAGACTGGAAAAATGTTGCCTGGTCTGATGAGTCTCGATTTCTGTTGAGACATTCAGATGGTAGAGTCAGAATTTGGCGTAAACAGAATGAGAACATGGATCCATCATGCCTTGTTACCACTGTGCAGGCTGGTGGTGGTGGTGTAATGGTGTGGGGGATGTTTTCTTGGCACACTTTAGGCCCCTTAGTGCCAATTGGGCATCGTTTAAATGCCACGGCCTACCTGAGCATTGTTTCTGACCATATCCATCCCTTTATGACCACCATGTACCCATCCTGTGATGGCTACTTCCAGCAGGATAATGCACCATGTCACAAAGGTCGAATCATTTCAAATTGGTTTCTTGAACATGACAATGAACTGTACTAAACTGGCCCCCACAGTCACGAGATCTCAACCCAATAGAGCATCTTTGGGATGTGGTGGAACGGGAGCTTCGTGCCCTGGATGTGCATCCCACAAATCTCCATCAACTGCAAGATGCTATCCTATCAATATGGGCCAACATTTCTAAAGAATGCTTTCAGCACCTTGTTGAATCAATGCCACGTAGAATTAAGGCAGTTCTGAAGGCGAAAGGGGGTCAAACACAGTATTAGTATGGTGTTCCTAATAATCCTTTAGGTGAGTGTATATATAGACATAGATGTTTAGTTTAGCCAAGCAGCAACACAATTTGAGCTGCTTATACATGTAAATATATATGTATATATAGTTTGGTCAAATTTGCTCAGGCCTCAAATTTGTCATGACTGCTGTGTTTTGTGTTTCACTGTTAGATGAGAAAGTACCAGCCCCCAATGGTATTTTACATCTGTATCTAGATTAGGGCTTCCTGTCTTTTCTGTTTTTTTTAATTCTGGCTGCACTCTTAAATAGGCTGAGGTGGTGCACGCGTTGTGGAGCATAATCAGGAGTTGTGCATAATCGGCACCAAAGTGTTCAAACAGAAGCCCGCTCGTCTCACTGTCTTCCTGTGGAGATGTCCAGCAGTGCTCAGCCTCAAGTCCGCCAGTGCCACGCTGCCGCCTGGGTGCTGTTGCTGCTCCTGCAGCCATGCCTCTGCACCTTTCTGGAAACTCTTCATGAAACTGCGTTGTCCTACAGAGCAGAGGCTCGAGGCGGACATGAGGACTTAGATTTGCAGTTTGAAAACAATGCAGAAGCAAAAGAGGAAAACGTTCGTGCTGGTGGAGGAAATATGCAAAGAATATTACATTTTATTTGTCCTTGTTGTTGTCCTTGCACTGAAAACAGACAACCGTCGACACCCCCATTATCCAGTAGGAATTCTGTTCATGAGAGCACTACCAGGCCACACCAAGTGACTTCTGAAGAGCTCACAACACCATCAAACTCCCAGCCGGCTGAGACATCTCAACTCTCCCACACACAAGGGAGGGAAAACACCAAAGAAAGCTCAGTGCCTTGCGAAGAGCCCATCCCAGGACCATCACAATCAACAGTACAGAGGACGGAGTGGGACAAAGCCAAAGAAGCATTAGACTTCCTGAGAAAAAAACTTAATAACAGTGATTTAACATGGGGATATATATATAATCATTCTAAAGATTTTAATTCTGATTTGGAAACCAACTTGAAAAATCATCATAAACTTACTGAAGATAATAATGTAAAGGATAACTTTGTTAATTTTCTAAACTCAGATGCATATAAGAATCTTAATTTTAAATGTCAACATTCATTCCTATTTGAATTGGGAAAACAAAATGAATTTAAGAGCAGAGATCTGAATTCAGCAGGGAAAATAAATGGGCTACAAATCCACACAGAAGCAAAACTGATTGAAGATGTGCTTAATTTACAGCCTTCAAATGATATTTACTGGTACACGTTGAACTCTCCATGCCTCACTCCCTCCACCCCTTGGAACAAGTCATGTTTCAGCATTACTCTTGGCAAGTGTAAAGAATGGTTTGAATCTAAAGAAGGTAAATTCTGCTATGTGGCGTTTTCAAAATGGTGGGGTTTCATTGGATACGATTATACTGTACATATCTGTGATGATTATATTCTTAATAATAATGTGACTATACAATATCTAATTACAGAGTTTATGATTAATTTAGAAACAAAATTGACTGTTCCTTTTTTACAAAACATTGCTAGCAGTATGACATTAAATAAGGATGATGAAAATCTAAAATCTAAAATAATTGATAAAATTGGTGACAGTATAAAGTCGATCAGAACTTCAACAGAATTCCATAATTCGATTGAACATATTGACAAGCAATTATATAATCGTCTTAAGTCTGCTATTAACTCTTCCTGGCGAAAAATCTGTACTGCAGTTGTAAACAATCTAGAGGAAAAGCATCTACAATTAAGAAAAAATATTTTTCTCAGTATGTTAAGCAATAATTTGTTTCTGGGTAAAGATTTTGAAAACTTTCAGGAATATGTGAAATTTATTTTTGTACCGACCCCCCCTGGTCCAGGCTAGTCAATGAATCTCTGGGGGAGAGGCCATCATCATTGAGAACTTACCGCAAATTGAATTGAGAGCCCTGGTTACTACAATCACTACTACCACTACCTACTAATGTGTTTTACTACTGCTACTAACAGCCATAACGACTATAGCTTTGCATTTGCATTTAACTGAGCCTTTTTAAAGATAACTGATATTTCAGTGCTGGTGTGGGGTGCTACTAAATCAGCTGTGGAGTGACTCTTCTGAGTGCTCAGTGAATGAGAAGATTATTGTCCTGTTTGTTAATCCTTATTAGGAACCCACTGATGACACAGTAATGACTTCCACAGCCACAGCCTTCCCTATGTCTCTTCTCACTCGTTACATCACTGACCTGAGGGAAGGCTGTGGCGGGGGGTGTAGTGTTTGGATGGCCTGTTTCTCAGAGCAGGCAGTTGATATTTCTGTAATTAATTAACCGAGTTCAGCACAGCAGAGTACCAGTGCGTGTGACTGCAGCTCTATAGAGGTCAGTGGAGCTGGAGTCAGTCACACCAACAAGTGCAACCCGAGTTCCACACGCTATATATTGATGACTGACAACTTATAACACTGTCAGACAACACTGTCCAGTCTGAGGGTGTGCAGACTCTTGACTGCTGGTGTATCTTCTGTGTATAACAGGGTGTTTAATGGTCACTGTGCGTTTGCTGTTGTATTTTGAAGTGTCGGCTATTGAAGATTGTGTAGTTGCTAATGAATCTGCTCTTGGTGAAGGGAAGTCAAATACAAATAAACATGTTCTTGCAATATTTGTGTTTCTGTAGTAATTATATTAATCATCTCTGAGAAGCTCAGACTAAACACTACAGACACAACACACTATACAAACTGCACTACATATCACCAGGGGCAAGGCAGGGGGTACCAGGGGAATGGCTGTTAAAGTAAAAAAAAAAAAAAAAAGTTCTGCAGCGGAATTACCAAGCTTTAAAGGTTTAATATGTTTTTATGTGTAGGTTTTAACGCTAAGTGTATAAAATACAAGTCTGAAGTTGACACCTCTGACAATCCAACCCAATAGATAATACCCTTTTATACCTACATTTCAGATCAGTCCAGCTCTACACAGTCTTTTCAGCTTCAC